>NC_053026.1:219996839-220214500 GCF_003073215.2 Triticum urartu
TCTTGGAAATCTTGGATTCTGGTCCTCTATTCATCATGCCATAACTTCTCATCCGTAGCTCCGTTTTGAGCGTGCCATATATCAAATTGTTTGTTAGGATGTCCTCTTCATTTTGTTCCATTGGACCATGCTTGTTTGAGTCCATCTTGATTACTAAAATGTTGTTGCAAGAGTGCTTCATAATGTTAGTTCCTGTTACTTAGCAGATCTTGAGCATTTGTCATTTTGGCCATGATTATTGTGTGCCTCCTATGAACTTGAGCCCTACATGTGTTATGGGCTATGCCATGCCATCTTTAGAGGGGTGTATGCCATGTATTTTTGTGATCAATGTGGTGACTAGCACAAGCATGAAAAGTAGCTCTCGTGATGTTGCTGATTTCAGGGACTTAGAATTCTTCTAAGTCATTTCCTTGATGTTATTTTTATGCCATGTATTCATGTTGCTACAGAATGATCCCTGCCTCTTTTGAGCATGTTCAGTGAGGATGATTTTGATATATTGTTATGTTATATCCATCCATGTCTTTGTTTGCAATTATGGAGTACCCTAGCATGACTCAATCTTGCTCTACTTTTGCTATAAAATATTCCTAGCAGATTGTTTACATGTTATTCAATTTTGCCAAGGTTGTAGTAGTTGATCCTTGCATGCTATGAGATGGTTCTCGCCATGGTTAGCTTCTTGAACAAGTCTTCTTGCTGGGTGTATGCTTAGTTTGTCATGCTATGCCTTGTGTTGAGTGCATCGAGCTCGCAAACATGCCTTCATAATTCTGATTATGCCATGCTCTGTTTTCTGCTAGGTCTGAATCGGTTAACGTAACTTGCTATGTTTACATGGGTGCCATCATATCTTCCGATCCTTTTTGGCTTATGGTCAGTAAGGGACTTCTGTAATATGCTTTGAGTACATTAATGCCATGCCTTGCTTTGCTATGATATGTTCCTGTAGCATGTTGTTATCTTACTCTAAACATTGCTTCCTGATGTTAAATCCTAACATGTTATTTTGCACAAAGTCTGAGATGCTATTATCTTTTGCACTTTTGCCCTGCTTGTTTGAACCTGCTATTTTGTGATTTAGCTGTAGCTCAGTTTTCATCTTTTGTCAAGAATCTTGAGTAGAACACTGCCCTGTGCTTTGTTGCTATTTTGGAGTGCATTAGCTTAGTTTCTTGTTGCATTCTAGATGGCATCGTGTTGTTAATCGCAGAATTGTGCCATTATTGTTTTGCTTGCCATTTGCAAACCGTGCATCCGATTCCGGTGATCTTTATATCGATTTCGACCGAAATCAACTCATCTTTCCAGCGGCGCTCTTGGTTTGCCAAGTTGATGCCTTGTTCAATCTTTTCCTTCCGGAGCACGCATATGCATTGCATATCACATCCCGCATATCATGCCATGTTTTGCATCTTGTTGCTTGCGCATTGCACCGTGGTTGATTGTGGTTCCCTTTGCTTGTGTTCTTGCCTTGGGTAGAGCCGGGAGATGAGTACATGATCGAGGAACCCGTTGAGTATGCTTACAAGGACCAAGCTTACGTCAACTCGGAGAACTTTGCAGTCAAGATGACCATACCCTCGAAATCACTTCTATCTTTGCTTGCTAGTTGCTCGCTCTTTTGCTATGCCGCGATAACTACCACTTGCTATATCATGCCTCCCATATTGCCATGTCAAGCCTCTAACCCACCTTGTCCTAGCAAACCGTTGTTTGGCTATGTTACCTCTTTTGCTCAGCCCCTCTTATAGCGTTGCTAGTTGCAGGTGAAGCTGAAGTTTGTTCCATGTTGGAACATCGATAAGTTGGGATATCACAATATCTCTTATTTAATTAATGCATCCATATACTTGTTAAAGGGTGGAAGGCTCGGCCTTATGCCTGGTCTTTTGTTCCACTCTTGCCGCCCTAGTTTCCGTCATACCGGTGTTATGTTCCTTGATTTTGCGTTCCTTACACGGTTGGGTGTTATGGGGATCCCTTGAGAGTTCGCTTTGAATAAAACTCCTCCAGAAAGGCCCAACCTTGGTTTTACCATTTGCCACACCACCACCTACCCTTCCCTCGGGTCGGCCAGCCCGAGGGTCATCTTTATTTTAGCCCCCCCGGGCTAGTGCTTGTCTAAGTGTTGGCCCGAACCGAGCTGCCTGCGGGGCCACCTCGGGGAAACTTAAGGTTTGGTTTTACTCGTAGCTAGTCTCATCCGGTGTTGCCCTGAGAATGAGATACGTGCGACTCCTATCGGGATTGTCGGCACATCGGGTGGCTTTGCTGGTCTTGTTTTACCATTGTCGAAATGTCTTGTAACCGGGATTCCGAGACTGATCGGGTCTTCTTGGGAGAAGGAATATCCTTCGTTGACCGTGAGAGCTTGTGATGGGCTAAGTTGGGACACCCCTGCAGGGTTTTGAACTTTTGAAAGCCGTGCCCGCGGTTATGGGCAGATGGGAATTTGTTAATATCCAGTTGTAGATAACTTGACACTTAACTTAATTAAAATGCAGCAACAGCATGTGTAGCCGTGATGGTCTCTTTCCGGCGGAGTCCGGGAAGTGAACACGGTTCTTGTGTTATGCTTGAATGTAAGTAGTTTCAGGATCACTTCTTGATCACTTCTATTTTACGACCGTGCTTTGCTTGTCTTCTCGCTCTCATTTGCGTATGTTAGCCACCATATATGCTTAGTGCTTGCTGCAGCTCCACCTCATTACCCTATCCTACCCATAAGCTTAAATAGTCTTGATCTCGCGGGTGTGAGATTGCTGAGTCCTCGTGACTCACAGATTACTTCCAAAACCAGTTGCAGGTGCCGTTGATACCAGTGCAGATGACGCAGCTGAGCTCAAGTGGGAGCTCGATGAAGATCGTGTTTGTTGTGTTGTTTCGTTTCTAGTTGATCAGCAGTGGAGCCCAGTCGGGGCAATCGGGGATCTTTTGCATTAGGGGTTGTCTTTCTTTATTTGGTTCCGTAGTCGGACCTTGGTTGTATTTTGGATGACGTAACGCTATATTTATGTATTGTGTGAAGTGGCGATTGTAAGCCAACTCTTTATCCCTTTCTTATTCAGTACATGGGATGCGTAAAGAATACCCCTCTTGCGACATGCCTACTATGCGGTTATGCCTCTAAGTCGTGCTCCGACACGTGGGAGATATAGCCGCATCGTGGGTGTTACACTCACCCTGTCCATATATTGGGCACGGGCCTCGCCGATGGTCATGGTGCAATGCACCGGCAAGGATGGCGCGGAGGAGGGGGTTGGCGCCGGATCGTCGACTACCATGTTCTCCATTGGGACGTCGTCGTCCTCCGCCTGCCTGCCGGCCAGCCGGTCGGCAGCAATGGCTGCCATCTCCTTGTGGTCTGTCGTCCGCCCGTCCCGAAGAGCGCTGGAGCGCGAGGAAGCCATGGTGGGCAGTAGTGGTGTGGACAGGAGAAAGGGAACAGATGTGGATGACTGCGGCTATGGCCGGCGCAGTAGTTTATATAGCAATGGTGGGCGGGCGGAGGGACGGACGTGTGGCGCCGGAGTAGCCGCCTCGGCAACCGCATATCATTAATGTGGGCGGCAGATGGACGGACGGACGACACTTGTGTCGTTTGAAGGTGGAGCAATTGCCTGCACCGGGAAGCGGGGCGGGGGGCGCCGACTGTTTCGGGCGGAAAGCGCGCGCGGGCGAGGAGATGACTTTACTTGGAGAGGATGACAATGGGGACCCACCAGGTCCATAGCCTCACGTACGCAAGTGCCTCCTTATTATATATATATAACTATAATTTATTTTGCTTCCTCCTGGTTTCCTGACATCACGGTCCCACACCATTGTCAACCTATGTAGTAGTCAATAAACGAGAGAATTGCACAAGAAGCGGCCGACAGCTGGGACCAAGCAGCTCGAGCAGTATTTGTGTTTTTGAGGTGTGAGCAGTGCAGAGTTTTTCGATGTTTAGCCCAGATATTAATTTTTCTCCTCTGAACAACAACGAAAACATCGCTGCAGGTATTAACTGGGCGGGTTGTGGCCCGTCTAGCCCAAGCCAGATATCCAGCCCAGATATTAATTTTTTTCAAGCTAAAAATGGCTAGCCCAGCTATACTTTTTTTAGGGATACCCAGGCAAGGTCAAGTTGTTATTCTCCGCCCCGCTGGGCTGCAAATCTTTCCTAGGAGGGATGCATTAGGCTTAACAAGAAAATGGGCTTTAAAAATAATAAATGGGATGTAATTATAAAAACTGGGCAGTAACTATAAAAAATGCACCAAACACGTTATTACTTTATAAAATATTATTTTTGGACATTGAAAATTTTAATTTCATTAATTGTTGTGAGCGGAATGTTTCGTTGGATTTTTACGTAATATAAATTTATATTGAAATTGTATTTAATCTGACTAGAAATTTCGGGATAAAAATATTTTGGATCCCATCAAAATGTGGGAAATTTTATTGAATTCTGTTTTGAACGGTTGGTTGAAATGGGCTGTACTTTTAACAAACTGTAAATGGGCTGTAGTAAATTCCATTAGAATTCAAAAATGGGCTACACATTCTTACAAATCTCAAATGGGCTATAAGTTCTCTGCCACACACTTCTGGCCTTACTAAGTTGATGCGTCCCCTAAAAAAACAGAGTTGACGCATATGCAAGGCTTTGTCAACTTATAGTCAACACACGGTTCTAGCAGCAGTGGCCGTTGGATGTCCATCCAACGGATGCCGTGCTTCTTCTTCAATCTCGGATATTCTAGCTTCACCCGCTCAAAAAATGATTCCTCCCCCTGACATCTGGGGCGCACCATTTTGGAAGCTGACCTATGGGCCTACTAAGTTGACGTACCAAGGGCTTTGTCAACTTAGTCAATATAAACGATTCTAGCTGAAGTGATCGTACAATGTCCATCCAACGGACGTCGTGCTTCTTCAACCTCTGGTCTTCTTGCTCCAGCCGCCCAAAGCAGCGCCAGTCGTGCTGCCTGCTCCTGCCTCCCGTGGCCGGCTGTGCTGCCGCGGAGGCCTCACCGCCCCCTACTACTCCCACCGCTGGCCAGGCCATCCCTCCACTCACCCACACCCCCTGTTATTCTGCGGCGACGGCAGCGTAGCCGAACCAGTGAACCCTCGTACTCCTCTCCGCGTGTGCATCCACTACCGCGTCTTCCCCGGCTCCGCGTCGTCCCCTTCCTAGGCCTCGCCGTCGTCCACCGCCCTGGTGCTCTCGGCGCGGCGTGGACAACGTGGTCAAGGAACGACTTCCATCGGACATGGACTGTACGTGGAGAGGCTGTCAGCTGGGTCCACGGCAGCCGCAAGGAAGTGCCTCCTTATTACGCGCAAAATAATAATTCCTCCACCTGACAACGAGGACCCACCGGATGGGCCACTGTATTTCACAAAAAAATGATTCGCCCCATGACTGCTGGGACCCACGAGCTACATCTTCGCACACAAGGAAGTGCGTCCGAAAAAAACGATTCGCCCCCCTGACTGCTGGGACCCACCAGCTACATCTTCGCACACAAGGAAGTGCGTCCGAAAAAAACGATTCGCCCCCGACTGCTGGGACCCACCAGCTACACCTTCGCACGCAAGGAAGTGCGTCCGGGCAAAAAAAAATGATTTGCCCCTGACTGCTGGGACCCACCAGCTACACCTTCGCATGCAAGGAAGTGCATCCAGGCAAAAAAACAAAACGATTCGCCCCCCTGACAGCTGGGACCCACCAGCTACATCTTCGCAGGCAAGGAAGTGCCTGACAGTCGGGACCCGCCTGGTCGAAGCGTACGTAGCGTTGTCATTCTGGTCGCGAACGAGTACGTACATACTGGTCGATGTAGAGTCGCGCACGTGTCGTAGTAGAGGCGTGCACGTGTCGTAGTAGAGGCGCGCACGTAGCATGTACACGTACATACAACGGCCAGGGTGCAAGAAAGAAAATACGGCCACGTATGTGTACATACGGGCAGGGTCTCGAACGCCTACTCGCGCATACGTACGGCCAGGGCTCATGTACATGGCTGGGTCGGAACGGAGAAATAGCGTCATCGTCGTGTTCATGGGGAGGCAACGGAATGCGTCGTGTTCATGGGGAGGCAATGGAATGCGTCGTGTTCATGGGGAGGCAACGAAATGCGTCGTGTTCATCGGGAGGCAATAGAATGCGTCGTGTTCATCGGGAGGCAACGGAACGCGTGGGAGCCAACTGGCTGGATCGGAACGGAATGCGTGGTCATGTTCATCGGGAGGGCTTGGACGGAGCAGGCGATGGAAACGAGGCCTGGCGTACCGCAGAACGGAGGAAAGGACCTCCTACGGTCGAAACGGGGGTCCTGTTGATCGGGAGGGGTGTGGCATACCGCAAAACAGAGGAAACGGACCTCCTACAGTCGAAACGGGGGTCCTATTGATCGGGAGGGGTGTGGCGTACCGCAAAACGGACGAAACGGACCTCCTACGGTCGAAACGGGGGTCCTGTTCATCGGGAGGGGTGTGGCGTACCGCAAAACGGGACTCCATGGGATACTGTTCATCTCCACCGTCGACCTCCTCCAGCCTCCACGGGCTACCGTCAACCTCCTCCAGCCTCCACCGCGCGCTACTCCACCGGCTAGTGTTCAACCACCCCTCCACCGTCTACTGTTCATCCAGCCCTCCACACCACGGGGTCCTGTTCAACCACCCCTCCACCATCTACTGTTCATCCAGCCCTCCACACCACGGGGTCATGTTCATCCAGAGGCAACGCCACCGCTCACTGTTCATCCAACCCCCCCGGTAATGCTCACTATTCATCCAATCGATCGGCTTCAGTTAGTAGCAGTAGCGAAGGAATCGCTCGATCGGGTTCAGTTAACAGCCATCGATCGATTGCTCGGGTTTAGTAATGCGTAGCCTGCAGTGCAATCGCTCGGGTTCAGTTAGAGCCCAACGCCTCGCTCGGGTTCAGTTAGAGCCAACGCCTCACACACACGCGCGTACGTGTACGAGAGAAACACACATCGCTCGGCCCCGACCTCCCACCGTAAACGGGAACTCCCCGAAATTTTCCACGCCCTCGCTTCTACCATGGGCTTTCCGTCATGGACGGCCCAAAGAATGTCATGCAGCTGCATCTCCGGCCCGCCCAGGACGAAAAGTCCATTTTCTGTCATGATTTTTTGTCATAGAAGTAGGAGCCCACCACATCTATGATGATACCGGGTTTTGTTACAATTATCGTCATAGAAGTGTCATATGTATGACAGAAAAAAAATTCGTTTGGCCCAAAATGTCACGGATGTATCTTTTTCTGTAGTGACGGAAAGCACCATGAATAAAGTGTGAACCACCATCAGTCATTAATTATCTAGGGACTCCAAACCTTGGGAAATAACTTCCTTAAGCATTTTAATAGAGGTGTTGTGATCAGCACTACTGGTTGGAATAGCTTCTACCCATTTAGTAACATAATCAACAACAACCAAAATATGTGTATACCCATTAGAGGAAGGAAAAGGCCTCATGTAATCAAATCCCCAAATATCAAATGGTTCAACAACAAGTGAATAATTCATAGGCATTTCTTGACGCTTACCGATATTACCTATTCTTTGACATTCATCACAAGATAAGACAAATTTACAGGCATCCTTGAAGAGAGTAGGGCAATAGAACCCAGATTGCAATACCTTGTGAGCAGTTCTGTATCCAACATGATTCCCTCCATAAGCTTCGGAGTGACATTTCCGTAGGATTTGTCCCTATTCATGCTCAGGTACACAACGTCTAATAATACCATCTACTCCTTTATAAAGATGTGGGTCATCCCAAAAGTAATGTCTTAAATCATAGACGAATTTTTTCTTTTGTTGGTATGTAAAGCTAGGTGGTAAATATTTAGCAACAATGTAATTAGCATAGTCAACATACCAAGGAGTGTTATGAGAAACATTTATTGCAGCTAACTTCTCATCAGGAAAACTATCATCAATAGGTAGTGGGTCATCAAGCACATTTTCAAGCCTAGACAAGTTATTAGCTATGGGGTTCTCAGCTCCTTTTCTATCAGTGATATGTAAGTCAAATTCTTGTAGCAAGAGAACCCATCGAATAAGTCTAGGTTTAGCATCTTTCCTTTCCATAAGATATTTTATAGCAGCATGATCGGTGTGAACAATTACTTTTGAATCAATAATGTAAGATCTAAATTTATCACAAGAAACACCACTGCTAGGAATTCTTTTTTCAGTAGTTGCATAATTTCATTTAGCACTGTCTAGAGTTTTACTAGCATAATGGATAACATCTAGTTTCTTATCAACTCTTTGTCCTAGAACAACACCAACAACATAATCACTAGCATCACACATAATTTCAAAAGGCAAGTTCCAATCAGGTGGTTGAACAACAGGTGCAGAAATTAAGGCTTTCTTGAGTGTTTCGAAGGCTTCTAAATAATCATCATCAAAAACAAAAGGAACATCCTTTTGCAAAAGATTTGTAAGAGGCCTAGAAATTTTGGAAAAGTCTTTGATAAATCTCCTATAGAAACCAGCATGACCTAGGAAACTACGAATACCTTTGATATCTTTAGGACATGGCATTTTCTCAATTGCATCAACCTTAGCTTTGTCCACTTCAATACCTCTTTCAGAAATTTTATGGCCCAAAACAATACCTTCATTAACCATAAAGTGGCACTTCTCCCAATTCAAGACAAGATTTGTTTGCTCGCATCTCTGCAAAACTCGATCAAGATTGCTTCATCAAAAGACTTCCCATAAACAGAGAAGTCATCCATGAAAACCTCAACAATCTTTTCACAAAAATCAGAGAATATAGTAGTCATACATCTTTGAAAGGTAGCGGGTGCATTGCATAAACCAAAAGGCATACGTCTATAAGCATAAGTTCCAAAGGGACAAGTGAAAGTAGTCTTTTCTTGATTAGGTTGAGAAACATGTATTTGTGAAAAACCAGAGTATCCATCAAGGAAGCAAAAATGTGTGTGCTTAGATAATCTTTCTAGCATTTGATCAAAAAAAGGCAGATGGTAATGATCTTTTCTAGTTGCTTTGTTTAATTTTCTAAAATCAATTACCATTCTAAAGCCTGTAACGATTCTTCGTGGAATAAGTTGATTCTTATCATTAGGAACAACAGTTATACCTCCTTTCTTAGGGACACAATTAACATGACTTACCCATCTACTATCAGTTATAAGATAGATTATACCTGCTTCCAAAAGTTTCAATATTTCCGTTCTTACCACTTCCTTCATTTTCGGATTTAACCGACGTTGGTGATCAACAACGGGTTTAGCACCAGGTTCCATATTAATCTTGTACTGACATAGAGTGGAACTAATGCCATTTAAATCATCAAGAGAATCTCCAATAGCAGCTCGGTGCTTCCTTAGAACTTTCAATAATCTTTCTTCTTCATGTTCTGAAAGGTTAGCACTAATAATACCATGATATATCTTCTTCTCATCAAGATAAGCATATTCCAAAGTGTCTGGCAATTGTTTTAATTCAAACACAGGATCACCTTTAGGTGGAGGAGGACCTCCCAGAGTTTCAATAGCCAAATTCTATTTAAGCAGAGGACATTGTTCAAAGAAAATCTTATCTATTTCATTTCTTTCATGCATATGTAAATCATTTTCATGGTCTAGCAGATATTGTTCTAGAGGATCAGTGAGGCACGGCAATAGAAGCAAGACCAATTATTTCATCCTTACTAGGCAATTCTTTTTCATGAAGCTTTCTACTAAACTTGGAAAAATTAAAATCATGAGACTCATCACCAAAACTAACACCGATAGTTTGTTTCTCACAATCTATTTTAGCATTAACGATGTTCAAGAAAGCTCTACCAAAGATAATGGGACAAAAGTCATCTTGTGGGGAACCAAGAATAAGACAATTAGTAGGGTATTTTATTTTCCCACACAAGACTTCAACATCTCTAACAATCCCAAGTGGTGTGATGGTGTCTCTATTAGCAAGTTTAATAGTGGCATATATTTCTTCTATTTCAGCGGGTGCTATGTCATTCATAATTTCTTGATATAAAGTAAAGGGAATAGCACTCACGCTAGAACCTATGTCACACAAACCATGATAACAACGATCTCCTATTTTAACTTAGACAATGGGCATGCCAACAACGGGTCTATGATTACCCGTTTTATGGGGTTTGGCAATTCTAGTAGCTTCATTACAGAAGTAAATAACATGCCCATCTATATTTTCTTCCAAGAGATCCTTAACCATAGCAACACTAGGCTCTACTTTAATTTGTTCATCAGTTTTAGCTGTTATAATATAAATTTGGTTGACCACAGTTGAAACTTTAGCATATTCCTTTATCCTAACAGGGAAATGTGGTTTCTCAATATAAGAAGTAGGAACAACTGGATCAACATTAGTATAGTTTCCTCTTTAGCTAGTTCTGGTTCTTTAGTTTCTTCTTTAATAGGTGGGTGATATTTAAACCACTTCTCCGTAGGGAGATCAACATGAGTAGCAAATGATTCACAAAAGGAGGCTACTATCTCAGAGTCAAGTCCATATTTAGTACTAAACTTTTTAAAAGCATCGGTATTCATAAAAGATTTAACACAAATCATACTTAAGATTAATACCTAACTCTTTACCTTCATCGAGTTCCCGATATTCAGAGTTGCGTTTAATTCTTTCCAAAAGATCCCACCGGAATTCAATATTCTTCTTTATAAAAGAACCAGCACAAGAAGTATCAAGCATGGTCGATCATTATGAGAAAGCCGAGCATAAAAATTCTGGATAATAATTTCTCTTGAGAGCTCATGATTGGGGCACGAATATAACATTGACTTAAGCCTCCCCCAAGCTAGAGCGATACTTTCTCCTTCACGAGGCCAAAAATTATATATGTAATTCTGATCACGATGAACTAGATGCATGGGATAAATTTTTTGGTGGAACTCCAATTTTAATCGATTCCGATTCCAAGATCCAATATCATCGCATAGCCTATACCATGCCAATGCCCTTCCCTTAAGATAATGGGAAAACCTTCCTCTTAACTTCATCTCCGGGTAAACCTGCAAGCTTAAACAATCCACAAATTTGTTCCACATATATCAAGTGCATATCAGGATGTTTGGTTCCATCTCCTGCATAAGGATTAGCTAGCAGTTGTTCTATCATACCCAAAGGAATTTCATATTCAATATTTTAAGTAGGTGCAGTAGGTTGAGGGGTAGCTAATTGTGGTTCCGGTCGAGGTGCAAATACCCCGAACAAACCCCTCAAAGGATTGTTTTCCATAGTAACAAGTGACAGTAAATTTCAGCACACTATATAAATGTTTCCTTACCAATTTCCACACACCAAAGGCACTTCACTCCCCGGCAATGGCGCCAAAAAATAGCCTTGATGACCCACAAGTATATGGGATCAATTGTAGCTCTTCTTGATAAGTAAGAGTGTCGAACCCAACGAGGAGCAGAAGGAAATGACAAGTGGTTTTCAGCAAGGTAATGTCTGCAAGTGCTCAAATTTTAAGTAACATAGTAGTTTGATAGAAAGATAATTTGTAACGAGCAAGTAAAGATAATAGTAACAAAAGTGCAGCAATATAGCCCAATACTTTTGAGGCAAAGGACATGCCAAAACGTTCTCTTATAGTAAGCAAAGAGTTCTTGAGGGTACATGGGAATTCCATCTAGTCACTTTCACCATGTTGATTTGATTCGTGTTCGCTACTTTGATAATTTGATATATGGGTGGACCGATGCTTAGGTGATGTTCTTACTTGAACAAACCTCCTACTTATGATTACCCCCTCACAAGCATCCGCAACTACAAGGAAAGTATTAAGAATAAATTCTAACCATAGCATTAAACTTTTGGATCTAATCGGTCCCTTACGGAATAGCGCGTAAACTAGGGTTTAAGCTTTCGTCACTCTCACAACCCATCATCTAATAACTACTCCACAATGTATTCCCTTAGGCCCAAATATGGTGAAGTGTCATGTAGTCGACGTTCACATGACACCACTAAGGGAGTCACAACATACATACTATGAAAATATCGAACACATATCAAGTTCACGTGATTACTTGCAACATGATTTCTCTCGTGACCTCAAGAACAAAAGTAACTACTCACAAATGATAATCATGCCCAAGATCAGAGGGGTATTAAATATCATATTGGATACGAACATATAATCTTCCACCAAATAAACCATATAGTAATCAACTACAAGATGTAATCAACACTACTAGTCACCCATAAGCACCAATCTATAGTTCTGGTACAAAGATTGAACACAAGAGATGAACTAGGGTTTGAGATGAGATGGTGTTGTTGAAGATGTTGATGGAGATTTCCCTCCCCAAGATGGGAGAATTATTGGTGATGATGATGATGATGATTTCCCCCTCCAGGAGGGAAGTTCCCCCGGCGGAATCGCTCCGCCGGAGGGCAAAAGGGCACCTGCCCAAGTTCCACCTCGAGGCGGTGGTGCTCCATCCCGAAAGTCCTCTCGTCCTTTTTTCTAGGTCAAAATGACTTATATACCAGAAGATGGGCACCGGAGGTGGGCCGAGGGGAGCACAACCCACCAGGGCGCGCCTAGGCTCCCTGGCGCGCCCAGGTGGGTTGTGCAAACCTGGTGGGCCTCCTCTGGTACTTATTGGCTTCAATATTCCGCATATATTCCATAAAAATCTCCGTAAAGTTTCATCTTGTTTGGAGTTATGCAGAATAGGTGGCCTGACGTAGCTTTTCTATGTCCAGATTTCCAGCTGTCGGAATTCTCCCTCTTTGTGTGTACCTTGCATATTATGAGAGAAAAGGCATTAGAATTACTCAAAAAAGCAGTATTATGCATAAAAACATCATATATAACAATAGGAAAACATGATGCAAAATGGATGTATCAGCAGCTACCCGCATAGCTGACAACATTGATCTGGACACCTTTGTCGAGCGTGCGAGTCCTCCCCCGCCGAGTGAACAAAATCTTAATGACCTGGACTTATTTGCCTCGGAATACCGAGTGATTCTGTAACCATTAAACTCTTTCGGGCCTGATGACCGAGTACTTTTGCTTGCGTTTCTAAATTTGATGGACTTATCCGAATATTGCTTTCCTGTTTAAAGCATGCTTCGAGTGAAGATATTTTTTAACTTAGGCGAAACTGGTTCATGCTACTTCTTGAGCACTGCGTTGGTTTTCCCCAAAGAGGAAGGGATGATGCAGCAAAGTAGCGTAAGTATTTTCCTCAGTTTTTGAGAACCAAGGTATCAATCCAGTAGGAGGCTACGCGTGAGTCCCTCGTACCTGCACAAAACAAATAAATCCTCGCAATCAATGCGATAAGGGGTTGTCAATCCCTACACAACCACTTACGAGAGTGAGATCTGATAGATATGATAAGATAATATTTTTGGTATATTTATGATAAAGATGCAAAGTAAAATAAAAGGCAATGGAAATAACTAAGTATTGGAAGATTAATATGATGAAGATAGACCTGGGGGCCATAGGTTTCACTAGTGGCTTCTCTCAAGAGCATAGGTATTCTACAGTGGGTGAACGAATTACTGTTGAGCAATTGGCAGAATTGAGCATAGTTATGAGAATATCTAGGTATGATCATGTATATAGGCATCACATCCGAGACAAGTAGACCGACTCCTACCTGCATCTACTACTATTACTTCACTCATCGACCGCTATCCGGCATGCATCTAGAGTATTAAGTTCATGAAAACAGAGTAATGCCTTAAGCAAGATGACATGATGTAGAGGGATAAACTCATGCAATATGATGAAAACCCCATATTGTTATCCTCGATGGCAACAATACAATACGTGCCTTGCTGCCCCTACTGTCACTGGGAAAGGACACCACAAGATTGAACCCAAAGCTAAGCACTTCTCCCATTGCAAGAAAGATCAATCTAGTAGGCCAAACCAAACTGATAATTCGAAGAGACTTGCAAAGATAACCAATCATACATAAAAGAATTCAGAGAAGATTCAAATATTATTCAAAGATAGACTTGATCATAAACCCACAATTCATCGGTCTCAACAAACACCGCAAAAAGAAGATTACATCAAATAGATCTCCACAAGAGAGGGGGAGAACATTGTATTGAGATCCAAAAAGAGAGAAGAAGCCATCTAGCTAATAACTATGGACCCGTGGGTCTTAGGTGAACTACTCACACTTCATCGGAGGGGCTATGGTGATGATGTAGAAGCCCTCCGTGATCGATGCCCCCTCCGGCGGAGCTCCGGAACAGGCCCCAAGATGGGATCTCGTGGATACAAAAAGTTGCAGCGGTGGAATTAGGGTTTTGGCTCCGTGTCTGATCGTTTGGGGGTACGTAGGTATATATAGGAGGAAGGAGTGCATCGATGGAGCAACAGGGGGCCCACGAGGGTGGAGGGCGCGCCTGGAGGGGGGGTAGGCGGGCCCCCTACCTCGTGGCCTCCTCCTTTGTTTCTTTACATACGGTCCAAGTCTCCCGGGTCTTGTTTGTTGAGAAAATCACGTTCCCGAAGGTTTCATTCCGTTTGGACTCCGTTTGATATTCCTTTTCTTCGAAACCCTAAAATAGGCAAAAAAACAACAATTCTGGGCTGGGCCTTCGGTTAGTAGGTTACTCCCAAAAATAATATAAAAATGGATAATAAAGCCCAAAAATGTCCAAAACAGTAGATAATATAGCATGGAGCAATAAAAAATTATAGATACGTTGGAGATGTATCTAGCATACCCAAGCTTAATTCCTGCTCGTCCTCGAGTAGGTAAATGATAAAAAAAGAATTTTTGATGCGGAGTGCTACTTGGCATAATTTTAATGTAATTCTTCTTAATTGTGGTATGAATATTCACATCCGAAAGAGTCAAGATAAAAGTTTAATATTGACATAAAAATAATAATACTTCAAGCATACTAACAAAGCAATCATGTCTTCTCAAAATAACATGGCCAAAGAAAGTTATCCCTACAAAATCATATAGTCTGGCTATGCTCTATCTTCATCACACAAAGTATTTAAATCATGCACAACCTCGATGACAGGCCAAGCAATTGTTTCATACTTTTGACATTCTCAAACTTTTTCAATCTTCACGCAATACATGAGCGTGAGCCATGGATATAGCACTATAAGTGGAATAGAATGGTGTGACGCCCTCGATTCAATCATACACTAATCATACACGCAAATGTGTACGATCAAGATCAAGGACTCACGAGAAGATATCACAACACAACTCTAGACACAAATTAAAATAATACAAGCTTTATATTACAAGCCAGGGGCCTCGAGGGCTCGAATACATAAGCTCGATTTTACAAGAGTCAGCGGAAGCAACAATATCTGAGTACAGACATAAGTTAGACAAGTTTGCCTTAAGAAGGCTAGCACAAAAGCATCTACGATCGAAAAGGCAAGGCCTCCTGCCTGGGAGCCTCCTAACTACTCATGGTTGTCGTCGGTCTCCATGTAGTAGTAGGCATCGGCGGTGGCATCTGGCTCCTGGGCTCCGACATCTGGTTGCATCAACCGGAAAGAAGAAGAAAGGGGGGAAAAGGGGGAGCAAAGCAACCGTGAGTACTCATCCAAAGTACTCGCAAGAAAGGACCTACACTACATATGCAACATTATCAAAGGAAGGCTGTATATGTGGACTGGGCTGCAGAATGCCAGAATAGAGAGAAGGCCTAGTCCTATCGAAGACTAGCATCTTCTGGAAACCACCATCTTGCAGCAACCGGAGGGAGTAGAGTAGCATAAAGTAAAGTAGTAGAAGTGTTATCAACCTCGGCCGGAGATCCTTTCTCGACTCCCTGCGAGAAAGCAATCCCGGAGCCATACTATCCAAGTGTCATCACAATCCAATTCTCATCACCATCTAGTTCTCATAACAAGTATCCAGTTCTAGTTGTATCGATCGGGATACAACTCCAAGTGTCCGTTACCGTAGGACAGGCTATCGATAGATGTTTTCTTCCCTGCAGGGGTGCACCAACTTACCCACCACGCTCGATTAACTCCGGCCGGACACACTTTCCTGGGTCATGCCCGGCCTCGGACAAATAATACGCCACAACCCGATCTAGGCTTAATAGAGAGGCCAGCACACCGGACTAAACCTATGCCCCCAGGGGTCATGGGCCATCTCCCCGGAAACTCCTGCACGTTGCATACGCGGCCGGTGAGCAGACCTAGCTACCTCCTTCAACAAGGCGCTTACGTAGTCCAACCCGGCGCGCGCTGCTCAGTCGCTGACGTCTATTAAGCTTCGGCTGATGTATACGACGCAGAACGCCCATACTATGCCCACGTGATGGTTAGTGCTATCAGGCCAAAGGCCCCTCGGATCAAATATCCAAATCGTAGTGGATTAGGAACGTGCGGTAACAAGAAGAGACTCACGAAAGATGTGACCCCGTTGCCCCGTCTCGAGGACTTGCGGCAAGGGCTAGGAATGCCCGGCCACGCCTCGTAATTATCTCGCGGGCACCCTCCAGGTCAACCCGACTCCACATCACTCGCAATTAAGCTCGCGGGGGTACCCCTCAGGGTCGACCCGTCTTTCCAAGTAACAGGGGTAAAGTCCAAGTATCTGTGTGTCCAAACATCAAGGGGAAAGCCCGAGGAATCACCCCCGGTGAATTCCACCCGAGTAATCATCAAGGTGAACGTAAGAGGATCCACCCTCGAGGTTCACACTAGAGGGGTTGCACGACAGAGCCGTATCGGAAGTGGTTAAGGAGGAAATCACCCTCGATGACCACGACCGAATAGCTACACTACAGGGTTAACATCAGAAGTGCTGAAGAGGTCTCACCCTCGGTACCCGATAGTAACCTAGTAGTGTCGAACAACTAAGGGGAAAGTGATGTGCGGTGCCGGGGCCTGGTCTTCGATCCCGTTGATCGGGTCTTCAATGATGAAGTAGGGGCAACAAGGACAAGGTGGGGGTCACTGATGGATCATTAACCAACCTATACTAAGCAGTTTAGGATAAGCAGGTAAGGTACAACAGCAGATACAAAAGCAGGCTATGCATCAGAATAGGAGCAAACAATAACAGTAGCAAAATCTAATGCAAGCATGAGAGAATGGAATGGGCGATATCGGGATGATCAAAAGGGGGGGCTTGCCTGGTTGCTCTGGCAAGGAGGGGTCGTCGTCGACGTAGTCGATCACAGGGGCATCAGCAGCGGTCTCGAGGTCTACCGAAGAAGAAGAGGGGGGAGAAACAGTAAATACACGCAAACATAAGCATAACAGGACAATAAGCGGTGCTAGAGGTGTTCTAACGCAGCGCTAGGCGATACTGGCAAAGGAGGATAACAGTGAAATGGTTTTTTTAACTCAGCAAGGGGCTAGCCACACTCAATGACATGTGGGGTCAAGGAGCTGGGTTGACTCAGTCAACACTTTTACTAGTCAACCAATGAACAGTGCATTGGGCCCTACTTGTCATTGGCACAAACTATTAATTAGGCTTTTAAATAAAAGAGGCCACATGTCATCTGTACATAGACTATTCTAGCCACTAATTAACACCTAGTAGTACTAATCTAAGCAAGTGTCGGCCACTACTCTGGCCACATGCACGAGGCGCACACACACAGCACACACAAGTTAGTAGGCTAGGAGTTATTAACATAAGATGTCATTTTGTGATTTTTGTAGGATTTAAACTATTCATCAAAAGGATTTGGTCTAGTGGGATAAAATGGAGTTTGTCATGTATACTTCCTTCACATATTATTTTTACTAGCGTTAGCACTTGATAAGCTGTGGTTTAGGGGCTGTCCATAGAGCTAGTCAGGTTCAAATGGCAGAAGCTAGCAAGCGCTACAGTAACATTCAGTTTACTGCAGCGCCGTAGTGCAGGCAGAGGCGCAGAGCAACGGTGGGCAACGGCATGGCGCGAGCACGGCCAAGCGCGGGAGGGCGCGTGCAGGCAGAGGCGGGGCCTGAGAGCGGCGCGACAGCATGCGGGCGGCAGCAGCAACGGCGGTTGAGCAGTGGCAGCAACGCCCAAGCAGCAGCAATAGCAGTCGGCAGGAGCAGCAAGCACTGGCTGCGGGAGCACGCAACAGCTCCAGTAGGCGAGCAGCAGCTGCATGGAGCCATGAACCAGGGGCGCAGCCACGAGCCACAGCCACGAGCAGGAGCAGCAGAAGCATGGCGCACGCGCATGTGCAGCTCGAACGCGAGCAGGGGCGCAACGATTGGCCGAAGCGCTGGCGCACAAGCGGTGCTGGCCGGACCACAGGAGCGCCATGAGCATGTTCATGTGTTCAGGTGGCCACGGCAACGACGACATCGACGGCTGGGAGCACCGTGGCAGAGCTGAGCTCCGGCAATGGTGGCGCGGCGTGGGGAGCGTGCTATGGGTACGGAGAGGGACATTGAGGGATTGGAGATGGCGCGGGGCTCACCTAGGGAGCGCAAGGTGGCCCGTTGATGCTTTAGTAGCAGCAGAAGGCGGCGAATCGGGGCGGCGGAGTTCATCGATGCCGAGGAGGAAGACGAAGGTGATCCAGTGACGGAGTGCTCCCCGGCTCGCGTTCCTGGGCGTAGAGGAAGTAGCGGTCGGCAGCGCATTTTCTGAGCAGGGTCCCGAGGCGCGGGGAGGATGGTGGCCGCGGCTCCTACGGCGGCAAGGCCCTGACTGCGCTCAGCGAGGTGAGGCAGGCAGAGCGAGCGAGATGGAGAGGGGGAGGAGCGAGTGATAGAAGGTGGCGGCTAGGGTTCGACAGCGGGAGAGAGGAGGGGCTCGGGGGGGCTTTAACCTCTCAGGAGTATCGCCGGATGGTCGCCGTGTAGCCATCCGCGGCCATGGACGAGGCGCGCGCGTCCACGGCGCTCCCGGTGAGCAGTAGGAAGGAGGATGTGGCAAAGTGGGCTGGGCTCCCACTGTTGACCTAGAGCCCAGTCCACCAGTAGTTTAGGTCCTTTCGTATTTTTCTTTTCTGTTTTAGCTTTTATTTATTAACAGAGAGAGAAAGGGAACTATTTGGTCAACTATTTCACTTAGGAAAATTTTGGGAGGAGTCCCATTAAATCCCTGGTGATTATAGACGGTGACATAAATATTTTGGAGACCAGAATAATTCATTTGATATTTTTCATAAATAGGATAGCATTTGAAAAAAAAATGTTGAATTGGTGTTGTTATAATTGCTAATGCTCATATTTGCACAGAAGTGATGTTGTGTTCCTTAACAAACAATTATTATGGAATTTTTGGCAAATGATGAACATTTTTCCAGCAACTTTTGAGCAACTTCATAATTCACTTGAAAAAATGAATTTGATTCCAAAGTGGAATTTCAATGAGATTTGAATCAAGGGTGATCAAGCAATGCTTAGTTAGCTTAATCACAGAGGTTTACTGTAGCATGACACCGGGGGTGTTACAAATCTCCTCCACTACAAGAAATCTCGTCCCGAGATTAAGTGGGGAAGTAAAGAGTAACTTCGGGAGAACTGACCTTTATAGGGTTAATTATCTGGTGAACAAATTCAGGGAATGAGGCAGAAGTATCTCTCGAGTTGAAACTTAATAAAACATCAAGAGCAAAGTATGAAGGTACAATAGGAAGTTTCAAGCGAATGGACAAACGATCGATACCTGAACAGAGTGTGAGAAGGGGGTTCAGAGCATCGGGAATAGATCATCTCTCGGACGGTGGCTCGTGACAACACACAAAGCCAAGAGCAAATGATACTTCGGAATAAAGGATATACAGGAGAGTCAGGTTCCGATCCTGTGGAACTGTGGGTTATGAGCCCACTATGTGAGTTAAAAGTAGAAAAGAGCGCTGACATCTTGCACTGTCATGATAGCGAGGCATGTCAGAGGATAGCCTGTCAGCTATGTTGGCAACAACATTGGTACCAAGGGCGAGGAACGAAGAGAACCATTTTCCTGCTCGTTAAGACGAGGCGGACCAATAGGCAAAGTTCTCGTCCATCAATGGTTACCGGAATGTCATCAACAATAGTAACAGGGTCTTGCTGACAGAGTGGTACACTAGGGTGTTTTCCATAAGCAGGGAATTATTTCTTCTTATAACATATATAGATCACAAGAAAGGTTAAACAAACCAATGGGAAGAAAAATGTGTTTATCGAATCAAACAACCCAAAGGAAAGGAAGATGTGTTTACACATAAGAGTTGGGAGTATATCCTCCCCAAGGAAAAGCGGAGCATGATATACATGATAGGACAGCAAGTTCAAAAGCATTTAGATAATGGGGAGAGGGAAGAATCATGATATTACCCATACAACGGTGTAAGGGTAATTGAACGAGAAACATTTTGTATTATGCTTCCGATGTTCTTGTTGATATTCGGAATACCACAGTCATGCTTCGATGCGGCAATGATATGGTGTCAAGTAAAGATTGAATTCGAAGATCTCAAGAGATACCGAGAAACAATTCCAAGATATCTTAGTACGTAAGGAATAACCAAGCACAACCAAGTCTGTGTTGGCAGAAAGTCAAGATGCCATCGATGATATCACAAATCATCAAGGGGCAGGGATGGTATTTCTAGCCATGAATTCAATTGACATCTCTGAAGAAGCCAAGGTGTAGACGGTGATCATGACAGATTTTGTCGAGAGACTCTATGAAGATGCCATCGAGGAGCGATGCCATCAAGCAACAGGAAGGATGAAGCGAAATGCTATTGGAACCACGAATACAACACAAGCTCAAAATCAAACTTGTTGTTTGAGGTGAAAGGATAAAATGAGGAAGATCGACGTAAGCTTCGCTCATCGTTGAAAAGTTGTGCTCCGGGAATAAGGACCAGGTAGCACAGTTAAAATTAGCATGATAATGATATAGACGATCAGGCTAGGAATGATGTGACGGAGTATCACTCCAATTAAGAATTTACAAGAGGTAGTGCAATGACACAATATCATCGAGATAACATGAGGCAATACTTGAGGGTAGATCAAATTAGAGGTTGGACATGTGAAATGACTTGCAGGAGACAAGTATTTTAACTTGTCCGGGAAATGGAATTAAGGAGAAACTATGGTCAGAACCACGATTATGAATTTTCAAACCACCGATACAAGATGAACATATAACAAGGGGTAATTATTTTTACGAGCAGCTTCCATGATAAGTTCTACATCGGTTCCATGGGCATGAACACAGAGGTTCAAGGTCGACTCCCACTTCTTCAATGCATAAGCTCTCATTTACTTCTCGCTTTTGATAAAGTTGTAGTGTAGAAAGTTTTATCCGGCGTAACACCAGTAGAGTATGACCCATAGAAATTTTCGGGTTCACACAAATTAGGGAAAGCATTAGTTCAACCCGTCGGGGCATCTTAGGAACATTTATAAAAACTTTAGAGGTAATTAACTCAAGCTCGGGAGCAGAGCATGGTTGACAAAGCAGAGAATACAATTTACCAAAGGCAATATGTATCAGGGGAAGAGCGCACAAAATTGTGAACATGAAGGAAAATGCCGGATAATAATCCAACAAAGGATTCAACGGTCCTCAATGGATCTGATTTGAGTATCAGTACTCAATCAGAAGAAGGAAAGAATGCAAATGTATTGGATTATAGAAACATCTGAATAATTCGATGCTTGATGCAAATAATTTATTATTTCGAAATTAGAAGATCAGAAGCAGACACTCTGATCAAAAGGCAAGTAAGTTGAATAGATATAGATTGACAATCAATTAAGGTTTGCTTTGCCGAGAACCAGCTCATGGCCGGAGTGACGTCTGAGCTGGAAAGATCATTTAAAAGGATCAACTGATGATTGCGCGCATTCACTCACATATTGAATCAATAGGAACAAAATGACGGTGTCGAATGATACTAATGAATATTGCTAGACATACGAGAAGCATCCATAATGTAAGCAGACAAGTAATTGCCGAGCAATAGTTTGAAGAGGATTCTCGAAAGATCGAATAGTATTTCAGAGAATCTTATGAAGCATACGAACAACTGGGGATGAACGGGTACTCGTTAAGTGTGAGGAATTATCCGTAGGGGTATTCATGTGCTAAAGAACTGCAAGGCAGTAAGCTTAAAGGATTCTCGGGGCAACGGAGATAATTTTAGGGCATCTTGAAATAACAAGAGCAACTGGGGATGAAGGTATGAGCGACAAGGATATGCAGTTAGTCATAGGGGCTTATTGGTGGTAGGGAATTGCAAACGCGATGAGCACAAGTTATCGGGATAACATCGGAGAGTATCTTCGGAATCTTCTAGTGCAGCAGGCGATCATCTGTTATAAGGGGCTCTCTAGGAGGAAATGGTTACGAGAACCTAATGTTAGTGTTAATAAAATCATTTAAACCGAATAGAAGAGAGATTAGAATCCCAGAGTATAGGCGAGGAGTAAAATATCCTAATACCACCCAATGGCGATGTGGGCCCGTAAGACACACAACCAATGTTAGTAAAAGTTTTTCAGTGACTAGACTCAACTTCGGCCAAGGAGTTAGAAAGGGGGATACCTACAGGCAGTCGTCTCTGATACCAACTTGTGACGCCCTCGATTCAATCGTACACTAATCATACACGCAAATGTGTACGATCAAGATCAAGGACTCACGGGAAGATATCACAACACAACTCTAGACACAAATTAAAATAATACAAGCTTTATATTACAAGCCAGGGGCCTCGAGGGCTCGAATACATAAGCTCGATTTTACAAGAGTCAGCGGAAGCAACAATATCTGAGTACAGACATAAGTTAGACAAGTTTGCCTTAAGAAGGCTAGCACAAAAGCATCTACGATCGAAAAGGCAAGGCCTCCTGCCTGGGAGCCTCCTAACTACTCCTGGTCGTCGTCGGTCTCCACGTAGTAGTAGGCATCGGCGGTGGCATCTGGCTCCTGGGCTCCGACATCTGGTTGCATCAACTGGAAAGAAGAAGAAAGGGGGGAAAAGGGGGAGCAAAGCAATCGTGAGTACTCATCTAAAGTACTCGCAAGCAAGGACCTACACTACATATGAAACATTATCAAAGGAAGGCTGTATATGTGGACTGGGCTGCAGAATGCCAGAATAGAGAGAAGGCCTAGTCCTATCGAAGACTAGCATCTTCTGGAAACCACCATCTTGCAGCAACCGGAGGGAGTAGAGTAGCATAAAGTAAAGTAGTAGAAGTGTTATCAACCTCGGCCGGAGATCCTTTCTCGACTCCCTGCGAGAAAGCAATCCCGGAGCCATACTATCCAAGTGTCATCACAATCCAATTCTCATCACCATCTAGTTCTCATAACAAGTATCCAGTTCTAGTTGTATCGATCGGGATACAACTCCAAGTGTCCGTTACCGTAGGACAGGCTATCGATAGATGTTTTCTTCCCTGCAGGGGTGCACCAACTTACCCACCACGCTCGATTAACTCCGGCCGGACACACTTTCCGGGTCATGCCCGGCCTCGGACAAATAATACGCCACAACCCGATCTAGGCTTAATAGAGAGGCCAGCACACCGGACTAAACCTATGCCCCCAGGGGTCATGGGCCATCTCCCCGGAAACTCCTGCACGTTGCATACGCGGCCGGTGAGCAGACCTAGCTACCTCCTTCAACAAGGCGCTTACGTAGTCCAACCCGGCGCGCGCTGCTCAGTCGCTGACGTCTATTAAGCTTCGGCTGATGTATACGACGCAGAACGCCCATACTATGCCCACGTGATGGTTAGTGCTATCAGGCCAAAGGCCCCTCGGATCAAATATCCAAATCGTAGTGGATTAGGAACGTGCGGTAACAAGAAGAGACTCACGAAAGATGTGACCCCGTTGCCCCGTCTCGAGGACTTGCGGCAAGGGCTAGGAATGCCCGGCCACGCCTCGTAATTATCTCGCGGGCACCCTCCAGGTCAACCCGACTCCACATCACTCGCAATTAAGCTCGCGGGGGTACCCCTCAGGGTCGACCCGTCTTTCCAAGTAACAGGGGTAAAGTCCAAGTATCTGTGTGTCCAAACATCAAGGGGAAAGCCCGAGGAATCACCCCCGGTGAATTCCACCCGAGTAATCATCAAGGTGAACGTAAGAGGATCCACCCTCGAGGTTCACACTAGAGGGGTTGCACGACAGAGCCGTATCGGAAGTGGTTAAGGAGGAAATCACCCTCGATGACCACGACCGAATAGCTACACTACAGGGTTAACATCAGAAGTGCTGAAGAGGTCTCACCCTCGGTACCCGATAGTAACCTAGTAGTGTCGAACAACTAAGGGGAAAGTGATGTGCGGTGCCGGGGCCTGGTCTTCGATCCCGTTGATCGGGTCTTCAATGATGAAGTAGGGGCAACAAGGACAAGGTGGGGGTCACTGATGGATCATTAATCAACCTATACTAAGCAGTTTAGCATAAGCAGGTAAGGTACAACAGTAGATACAAAAGCAGGCTATGCATCAGAATAGGAGCAAACAATAACAGTAGCAAAATCTAATGCAAGCATGAGAGAATGGAATGTGCGATATCGGGATGATCAAAGGGGGGGGGCTTGCCTGGTTGCTCTGGCAAGGAGGGGTCGTCGTCGACGTAGTCGATCACAGGGGCATCAGCAGCGGTCTCGAGGTCTACCTAAGAAGAAGAGGGGGGAGAAACAGTAAATACACGCAAACATAAGCATAACAAGACAATAAGCGGTGCTAGAGGTGTTCTAACGCAGCGCTAGGCGATACTGGCGAAGGAGGATAACATCCGGGAAAGTTTTCCTGGTTCCGGACGTCTATTAGACAGATGAACCGGAGGGGAAAAGTTCAATGTTCGCTATGCTAGGGACGTGGGATAGACGAACGAAGGGCGTATTCGGATTCGCCTCGTCGTTCTGAGCAATTTTCATGTACAAAGTATTTTCATCCGAGTTATGATTTATTTTATAAGATTTCTAAAGTTTAAAGGAATTTTTTTTCAATTTATTTAATTTGAATTATAAACAGTGAAATGGTTTTTTTAACTCAGCAAGGGGCTAGCCACACTCAATGACATGTGGGGTCAAGGAGCTGGGTTGACTCAGTCAACACTTTTACTAGTCAACCAATGAACGGTGCATTGGGCCCTACCTGTCATTGGCACAAACTATTAATTAGGCTTTTAAATAAAAGAGGCCACATGTCATCTATACATAGACTATTCTAGCCACTAATTAACACCTAGTAGTACTAATCTAAGCAAGGGTCGGCCACTACTCTAGCCACATGCATGAGGCGCACACACACAGCACACACAAGTTAGTAGGCTAGGAGTTATTAACATAAGATGTCATTTTGTGATTTTTGTAGGATTTAAACTATTCATCAAAAGGATTTGGTCTAGTGGGATAAAATGGAGTTTGTCATGTATACTTCCTTCACATATTATTTTTACTAGCGTTAGCACTTGATAAGCTGTGGTTTAGGGGCTGTCCATAGAGCTAGTCAGGTTGAAATGGCAGAAGCTAGCAAGCGCTACAGTAACATTCAGTTTACTGTAGCACCATGGTTGATAGTTGAGAGATGGGGGAGAGAGGTTTTGGGACTCAGCACACACATCCATTAGGCTCATCGGCCGGCTATATATACAGTTACAGAGAGCACGTCTGAGAGGGGAGATCATGTGCCACTACCACTATCGTGCGCTACCCACGCACACGCCCACAATGCGTATAGCCTTGACCTATACAGGTCGTGTATGTATAGTCTAACACCCCCCCGCAGTCATGACATCGCTGGGAGCGACACAAAGACTGGACCTGAACTGAAGAAAGGTGTCAGTGGGCAGCCCTTCGGTCATCACGTCCGCCAGCTGCTGTTTGGTGGGGATGTGTAGCACTCGAAATTTGCCAAGGGCGACGCGCTCGCGAACGAAGTGGATGTCCAGCTCCACGTGCTTGGTGCGCCGGTGGTGAACGGGGTTCGCCGACAGGTACACCGATGACATGTTGTCGCAGAAGACGAGCGTGGCCTTGGTCACCGGTGCACGGAGCTCGCCGAGAAGTTGGCGTAGCCAGATGCACTCAGCCACGGCGTTCGCGACGCCGCGGTACTCCGCCTCCACGCTGGAACGGGACACAGTGGCTTGCCGCTTTGATGACCAGGAGATGAGGGCGTCGCCGTAGTAGCTGCAGAAGCCGGACGTTGAGCGTCTGGTGTCCGGGCACCCGGCCCAGTCAGCGTCAGTGAAGGTGCGAAGATCCAAGGTTGACGAAGCGCGAAGATGGAGGCCGAGCGACGGCGTCCCGCGAACCTAGCGAAGCACGCGCTTGACCCAGTTCAGATGGCAGGCGCGCGGATCGTGCATGTGCAGGCAGATCTGCTGAACTGCGTAGGCCATCTCAGGACGAGTGATGGTGAGGTACTGCAGCACGCCGGCAATGCTGTGGTAGGCGGAGGGATCGTCGACGCGTGGGCCACTGGCCTGCGGGAGCTTGCCCTTCGTGTCGACCGGCATGGGCTAGGGCTTGCAGGAGTCCATGCCGGCGCGATCAACCACATCCTCGGCGTACTGTTGTTGGCAGAGGAAGAATTCTGCGGGTGTGCGTTGAACGCGAATGCCGAGGAAGAAATGGAGCGGGCCGAGGTCCTTCATGGCGAACTCGCCTGTGAGCCGGTGGACGATGCGCTGGAGGAGAGCGGTGCTGGATGAGGTGAGAACAATGTCGTCCACGTACAACAGTAGAAACGCCTGCTCGACGCCGTTGGTGTAGACGAAAAGGGAGGAGTCGGAGCGAGTGCCAACGAACCCGATCGTCTTGATGAAGCTAGCGAAGCGCAGGAACCAGGCGCGTGGCGCCTTCTTAAGGCCATAGAGTGACTTGGCCAAGCGGCAGACGTTCCCGGGTTTGGTGACGTCGACGAAGCCAGCGGGCTAGTGGCAGAACACCTCCTCCTCAAGCGTGCCATGCAAGAAGGCATTCTTCACATCTAGTTGGTGGACGGGCCAGCGGCGCGAGGCGGCAATGGTGAGGACCGTGCGGATGGTGGCCGGCTTGACCACGGGGGAGAATGTCTCGCCGTAGTCGACGCCCGCACGTTGCCAAAATCCGCGCACGACCCACCTGGCCTTGTAGCGCTCGAGGGCCCCGTCGGCGCGCAGCTTGTGCTTGAACACCCACTTGCCGGCAATCAGGTTAGCGCCAGGAGGACGCGGCACCAGCTCCCAGGTGCGGTTGCTGACGAGGGTGGCGAACTCCTCACGCATCGCCGCCAGCCAATTCGGGTCACGCACGGCGACGCAAACAGAGCTGGGGAGCGGAGAGATCGACGCGCTGGTGGATGCAGTGGCGGCATCGTAGTAGCGCGGGTTGGGCCGGAAGATCCCAGCTTGCGCACGGGTGACCATCCGACGCGGCGGAGCGACCGCGGGTGACGGAGAGGACGAAGCAGCAGGAGCGCTCGACGAGGAAGCCGTGGAGTTTGAAATAGTCGATGGCGCGCAGGAGCCGGAGCCATCGATCGCTGATCCAACGCCCCTAGTTGAACTGGAGACGGGAGCAGCAGCGGATGAAGACGCGGAGCCGCTCGATGTCGATCTAGCGGTCGTGGATGAATCGCGACGTGGCGCGAAGCGAGGCGCGGCAACAGGGCACGGAGCGGGCACCTGCGATGGTGGCGACACGGCGGCGGGAGCAGCAGGGCGGGCGAAGGGGAAGACATCCTCGTGGAAGAGGACGTGGCTCGAGGTCAGAACCCGCCGGGAAACTGGGTCGAAGCAGCGATAGCTGCGGTGATCAGATGGATAGCCAAGAAAGACACACGCAGCAGAGCGAGCGTCAAGCTTGTGGCGAGCTGTGGCAGTGGTGTTGGGGTAGCAGAGGCAACTGAACACGCGCAAGAGGCTGTAGTCGGGTGCGACACCAAGCATGAGCTCGTATGGGGAGCGAGGTGCACTGGAATGACAGGGACGACGATTCAGTAGGTATGTGGCAGTGTTGAGCGCTTCAGCCCAGAACCGCGGTGGCATGGACGCGTGGAGAAGAAGGGCACGAACGCTGTCGTTGAGTGTGCGCAGAATGCGCTCCGCCTACCCATTCTATTGGCTAGTGTATGGGCAAGAGAGACGAAGAACAGAACCATGCGCAGAAAGAAGTGAGCGCACTGAAGCACTGTCGAATCCGCGCCCGTTATCTGTCTGAAGAGAAAACACAGGAAGCTGAAACTGCGTGCGCACATATGCATAAAAATCTCGCAGAATTGGCAGCACATCAGACTTGTGCTTGAGGGGAAACGTCCAGACATAGTGGGTGTAATCATCAAGTATCACAAGATAAAACTAATAGCCGGAAACGCTGGTAACAGGAGAAGTCCAGACATCTAGATGAAGCAACTGAAAAGGGAAATGAGTACAACTAACTGAAGACTGAAACGGTAAACGTGCGTGTTTGCCTAATCGACAGGCTTGGCAGTGATGCGGCGACGACTTGCTGAAGTGGAAGCAGAGCTGGGAGGCGATCTGCTGAACCGAGGCCACGCCAGGGTGCCTAAGACGCTGGTGAAGTAGCTCGACAGTGGCCACACCGGCGAACGGACGCGAAGACAGCGATGGCGCCGGCCCAACTCGATACAAATCGCCGGTGGAATCACAGCGGAGGATCACCGTTCTGGTCTGGATGTCCTTGACAGAAAACCCAAACAAGTCAAACTCAACAGAAACGGGATTATCATGGCAAAGCTGACGAACAGAGAGGAGGTTTTTGATCAAAGAAGGAGCAACAAGCACGTTACAGAGCTGAATTGGGGATGTGCCAGAGATGAGAGAACCAACACCAACGTGGGTGATCGGGAGGTGCTCTCTGTTGCCCACGATGATGTGAGAAGAGGAGGAGGAGGGAAGGGCGGAATGAAGGGTACCAGTGTTGTTGGTCATGTGGGCAGCCGCGCCCGAGTCGAGGTACCAGTCGAAGGAGCTGCCTGACGAGGACGGGCCGACAGTGGCGCTGTGAAGCACTGCCTGAAGCGACGCCATGTCGAGCGGTGAAGCAGACGACGGCGCGGCAGCTGTAGGCGTAGTGTAGTGCGGCAGCTGGCCGTACCCCGGTGCAGGACCGTAGCCGCCATAGCCGTAGGCGCCAGGCATAGGTGCAGACATGGCCTGCTGGGGAGGCGTGCCGGGGCGCGGGCCGAGCACACCAGAGCCCGGGGCGTGCCAGGGCATGGGCCAGGCCTGCACCAGGCCAGTCCAGGAGTTGGCGCCGGAGCAGGGAGCCCAGGAAGGCGTGGCGGCGAGGGGGCGGCAGGCTGGCCGCCAGTGTTGCCGTTGCCGCGTGCACGACGGCGGCCGCGGCCACGGCCACGCGTGGCAGAACCGTTAGGTGCGGCAGGTGCGGGCGCGACCGGAGGAGGAGCGGTGTGACCATTCCCGGCGACGAGCGCGTGCGCGCCCTGGATGCGCGTGGCCTGATCAGCGCGGTGTTCCTCGAGCAGAAGGAAGGAGCGCATTTGGAGGAAGGTGGGGAGCGGCGAGCGCGAGGTGGTGTGGGGGATGGCGCCATGGAACTGCCGCCCGAGCCCGCGTAGGAGATGAAACACCTGCTGCGGCTCGAACACGGGCTGCCCGAGGTCACGCAGCTGGTCGACATAGGTCTTGAGCTTGATGCAGTACTGCATGATCGTCATATCGCCTTGGACGACGGCGTGGTACTCGGCGTCAACATAGACGGCCCGGGCAAGCTGGTTGTCCCGGAAGATGGCGTCGATCGCCGTCCACACAGTGAGTGCGGTATTCTCGTTCTGCATCACCGCGTCCAGAAGCTCAGGGGAGACGGTGGTGTTGAGCCAGTGGACGACGGCATGATCCGCCATGGCCCAGTCGGGGTCGTCGAAGCATGGGAGAGCCGCGGCGTCGACATGGTCACGGAGACCGAACATGCCGATCGCCGTGTCGAAGTGGCGACGCCACTGCGCGTAGTTGCCGGCGAGGAGGTCCAAGGTGACCGGCACATGCCGGCGTATGTCGATCGTCTGAAGCACGGAGCCAGGGAGGGGAGCAGCAGTGTGTACAACCGCCAGAGGAGGGGCGGCAAGAACCGCATGCGGGGCGGGAAGGGCAGGTGGTGGGGCGACGGCGGACGTAGAGGCGTCAGTGGGCGCATCGCCGGGCACGGGCGCGTCGCCAGGGGCGGCGGCGGTGCCGTCAGGGGCAGCGGAAGAGGGATCGGGGATCGGAGCAAAGGGGTTGATCCGGTCGGGAGCATCTGATACCATGATAGTTGAGAGATGGGGGAGAGAGGTTTTGGGACTCAGCACACACATCCATTAGGCTCATCGGCCGGCTATATATACAGTTACAGAGAGCACGTCCGAGAGGGGAGATCGTGTTCCACTACCACTATCGTGCGCTACCCACGCACACGCCCACAATGCGTATAGCCTTGACCTATACAGGTCATGTACGTATAGTCTAACAGTAGTGCAGGCAGAGGCGCAGAGCAACGATGGGCAATGGCGTGGCGCGAGCACGACCAAGCGCGGAAGGGCGCGTGCAGGCGGAGGCAGGGCCTGAGAGCGGCGTGACAGCATGCGGGCGGCAGCAGCGACGGCAGTTGAGCAGTGGCAGCAACGCCCAAGCAGCAGCAATAGCAGTCGGCAGGAGCAGCAAGCACTGGCTGCGGGAGCACGCAACAGCTCCAGTAGGCGAGCAGCAGCTGCACGGAGCCATGAACCAGGGGCGCAGCCACGAGCCACAGCCACGAGCAGGAGCAGTAGAAGCATGGCGCACGCGCACGTGCAGCTCGAACGCGAGCAGGGGCGCGACGATTGGCCGAAGCGCGGGCGCACAAGCGGTGCTGGCCGGACTACAGGAGCGCCATGAGCACGTTCATGTGTTCAGGTGGCCACGGCAACGACGACATCGACGGCTGGGAGCACCGTGGCAGAGCTGAGCTCCGGCAATGGTGGCGCGGCGTGGGGAGCGTGCTACGGGTACGGAGAGGGACAGTGAGGGATTGAAGATGGCGCGGGGCTCACCTAGGGAGCGCAAGGTGGCCCGTTGATGCTTTAGTAACAGCAGAAGGCGGCGAATCGGGGATGTGGAGTTCATCGATGCCGAGGAGGAAGACGAAGGTGATCCGGTGACGGAGTGCTCCCCGGCTCTTGTTCCTGGGCGTAGAGGAAGTAGCGGACGGCGGCACGTTTTCTAAGCAGGGTCCCGAGGCGCGGGGAGGATGGTGGCCGCGGCTCCTACGGCGGCGAGGCCCTGACTGCGCTCAGCGAGGTGAGGCAGGCAGAGCGAGCGAGATGGAGAGGGAGAGGAGCGAGTGATAGAAGGTGCCGGCTAGGGTTCGACAGCGGGAAAGAGGAGGGGCTCGGGGGGGGGGGGCTTTAACCTCTCAGGAGCATCGCCGGATGGTCGTCGTGTGGCCATCCGCGGCCATGGACGAGGCGCGCGTGTCCACGGCACTCCCGGTGAGCAGTAGGAAGGAGGATGTGGCAAAGTGGGCTGGGCTCTAGAGCCCAGTCCACTAGTAGTTTAGGTCCTGCCGTATTTTTCTTTTCTGTTTTAGCTTTTATTTATTAACAGAGAGAGAAAGGGAACTTTTTGGTCAACTATTTCACTTAGGAAAATTTTGGGAGGAGTCCCATTAAATCCCTGGTGATTATAGACAGTGACATAAATATTTTGGAGACTAGAATAATTCATTTGATATTTTTCATAAATAGGATAGCATTTGAAAAAAATGCTAAATTAGTGTTGTTATAATTGCTAATGCTCATCTTTGCACAGAAGTGATGTTGTGTTCCTTAACAAACAATTGTTATGGAATTTTTGGCAAATGATGAACATTTTTCCAGCAACTTTTGAGCAACTTCAAAATTCACTTGAAAAAATGAATTTGATTCCAAAGTGGAATTTCAATGAGATTTGAATCAAGGGTGATCAAGCAATGCTTAGTTAGCTTAATCACAGAGGTTTACTGTAGCATGACACCGAGGGTGTTACAAATGGTGGTTGTCGAGAAGACAAAAAGGGTGAAGATAGTCTCACATCAACTAGGTGTATCAACGGGCTATGGAGATGCCCATCAATAGATATCAATGTGAGTGAGTAGGGATTGCCATGCAACAAATGCACTAGAGGTATAAGTATATGAAAGCTCAACAAAAGAAACTAAGTGGGTGTGCATCCAACTTGCTTGCTCATGAAGACCTAGGGCATTTTGAGGAAGCTCATCATTGGAATATACAAGCCAGGTTCTATAATGAAAAATTCCCACTAGTATATGAAAGTGATAACATAGGAGACTCTCTATCATGAATATCATGGTGCTACTTTGAAGCACAAGTGTGGTAAAAGGATAGTAACATTGTCCCTTCTCTCTTTTTCTCTCATTTTTTTATTTGGGCCTTTTCTCTTTTTTATGGCCTCTTTTCTTTCTCCCCCTTTTTTCGTCTGGAGTCTCATCCCGACTTGTGGGGGAATCATAGTCTCCATCATCCTTTCCTCGCTGGTACAATGCTCTAATAATGATGATCATCACACTTTTATTTTCTTACAACTCAAAAGTTACAACTCGATACTTAGGACAAATTATGACTCTATATGAATGCCTCCAGCGGTGTACCGGGATATGCAATGAATCAAGAGTGACATGTATGAAAGAATTATGAATGGTGGCTTTGCCACGAATACGATGTCAACTACATGATCATGCTAAGCAATATGACAATGATGGAGTGTGTCATAATAAACGGGACGGTGGAAAGTTGCATGGCAATATATCTCGAAATGGCTATGGAAATGCCATAATAGGTAGGTATGGTGGCTTTTTTGAGGAAGGTATACGGTGGGTGTATGATACCGGCGAAAGGTGCGCGGTATTAGAGAGGCTAGCAATGGTGGAAAGGTGAGAAAAGTGCGTATAATCCATGGACTCAACATTAGTCATAAAGAACTCATATACTTATTGCAAAAATCTACAAGTTATCAAAGCAAAGTATTACGCGCATGCTCCTAGGGGGATAGATTGGTAGGAAAATACCATCGCTCGTCCCCGACCGCCACTCATATGGAAGACAATCAATAAATAAATCATGCTTCGACTTCATCACATAACGGTTCACCATAGGTGCATGCTACAGGAATCACAAACTTTAACACAATTATTTATCAAATTCAAAACTACTCAACTAGCATGACTCTAATATCACCATCTTCATATCTCAAAACAATTATCAAGCATCAAACTTCTCATAGCATTCAACACACACATAAGAAAGTTTTTACTATTCTTGAATACCAAGCATATTAGGATTATTTAAGAAAATTAGCATGCTATTTAAGACTCTCAAAATAATCTAAGTGAAGCATGAGAGATCAATAGTTTCTATAAAACAATTCCACCACCGTGTTCTAAAAGATATAAGTGAAGTACTAGAGCAAAACTATATAACTCAAAAGATATAAGCAAAGCACATAGAGTATTCTAAAAAATTCCAAATCATGTATGGCTCTATCAAAAGGTGTGTACAGAAAGGATGATTGTGATAAACTAAAAAATAAAGACTCAAATCATACAAGACGCTCCAAGCAAAACACATATCATGTGGTGAATAAAAATATAGCTCCAAGTAAAGTTACCGATATAAGTGGACGAAAAGAGGGGATGCCTTCCGGGGCATCCCCAAGCTTTGGCTTTTAGGTGTCATTAGATTATCTTGGGGGTGCCATGGGAATCCCCAAGCTTAGGCTCTTGCCACTCCTTGTTCCATAATCCATCAAATCTTTACCCAAAACTTGAAAACTTCACAACACAAAACTTAAAGTAGAAAATATCGTGAGCTCCGTTAGCGAAAGAAAACAAAAGACCACTTCAAGGTACTGTAATTAAATCATTATTTATTTATATTGGTGTTAAATCTACTGTATTCCAAATTATATATGGTTTATAAACTATTTTACTAGCCATAGATTCATCAAAATAAGCAAACAACACACGAAAAATAGAATCTGTCAAAAACAGAATAGTCTGTAGTAATCTGTAGCTAGCGCAAGATCTGGAACCCCAAAAATTCTAAAATAAATTTCTGGACGTGAGAAATTTATCTATTAATAATATTAAAAAATAATTAACTAATTATCACTTTTCAAATAAAAATGGCATCAGTTCTCGTGAGCGCTAAAGTTTCTGTTTTTTACAGCAAGATTAACAAGACTTTCCCCAAGTCTTCCCAACGGTTCTACTTGGCACAAACACTAATTAAACACAAAAAACACAACATAAACAGAGGATAAATAGATTATTTATTACTAAACAGGAGCTAAAAGCAAGGAATAAAAGTAAAATTGGGTTGCCTCCCAACAAGCGCTATCGTTGAACGCCCCTAGCTAGGCATAAAAAGCAAGGATAGATCTAGGTATTGCCATCTTTGGTAGGCAATCCATATGTGGATCTCATAATAGATTCATAAGGTAATTTAATTTTATTTCTAGTAAAGTGTTCCATGCCTTTCTTTAACGGAAATTGGAATCTAATATTTCCTTCCTTCATATCAATAATTGCACCAATCGTTCTAAGGAAAGGTCTACCAAGAATAATAGGACATGAAGGATTGCAATCTATGTCAAGAACAATAAAATCTACGGGTACATAATTCCTATTTGCAACAATAGGAACATCATTAATTCTTCCCATAGGTTTCTTAATAGTGGAATCCTCAAGGTGCAAGTTTAGAGAGCAATCATCAAAATCACGGAAACCTAACAAATCACACAAAGTCTTTGGAATAGTGGAAACACTAGCACCCAAATCACACAAAGCATAGCATTCATGTTCTTTAATTTTAATTTTAATATTAGGTTCCCACTCATCATAAATTTTTCTAGGGATAGAGACTTCTAATTCAAGTTTTTCTTCATAAGATTGCATCAAGGCATCAACGATATGTTTAGTGAACGCTTTATTTTGACTATAAGAGTGAGGAGAATTTAGCACGGATTGCAACAAGGAAATACAATCAATCAAAGAGAAATCTTCATAATTAAATTCCTTGAAATCCAAAATAGTGGGTTTAGCAACATCTAGGGTTTTAATTTCTTCGATCCCACTTTTATCAATTTTATCATCAAGATCTAAAAACTCTGAATTCTTGGAACGCCTTCTAGGTAAAGGTGGATCATATTCAGTCCCATCATTATGAAGATTCATATTGCAAAACAAAGATTTAATAGGGGACACATCAATAACTTTTAGATCTTCATCTTTATTTTCATAGGAACTAGAAGAACACGCTCTTATAAAGGCATCTTTCTTAGCACGCATCCTAGCGGTTCTTTCTTTGCACTCATCAATGGAAATTATCATGGCTTTGAGAGACTCATTGATATCATACTTAGGTGGAATAGATCTAAGTTTCAAATAATCAACATCAAGAGAATTTTGATCAACGTTCCTAGCCAACTCATCAATCTAAAGCAATTTTTCTTCAATCAAAGCATTGAAATTCTTTTGTGAAGTAATAAATTCTTTAATATTAGATTCAAAATCAGAGGGAATCTTATTATAATTTCCATAAGAATTGTTGTAGGAATTAACATAATTATTAGAGGGATTACTAGGATAAGGCCTAGGATTAAAATTTCCTCTATACGCGTTGTTACCAAAATTGTTCCTACCAACAAAATTTACATCCATAGATTCATTATTATTCTCAATCAAAGTAGACAAGGGCATATCATTAGGATCAGAAGAAACACTTTTACTAGCAAATAATTTCATAAGTTCATCCATCTTTCCACTCAAGACATTAATTTCTTCTATCGCATGCACCTTTTTATTAGTGGATCTTTCAGTATGCCATTGAGAATAATTAACTATTATATTATCTAGGAGTTTAGTAGCTTCTCCTAAAGTGATTTCCATAAAAGTGCCTCCCGCGGTTGAATCTAAAAGATTTCTAGAAGCAAAATTCAATCAGGCATAAATTTTTTGTATAATCATCCACAAATTCAAACCATGAGTAGGGCGATTACGTATCATTAATTTCATCCTCTCCCAAGCTTGTGCAACATGTTCATGATCAAGTTGCTTAAAATTCATAATATCATTTCTAAGGAAGATGATCTTAGCGGGAGGAAAATACTTAGAGATAAAGGCATCTTTGCACTTATTCCATAAATCAATACTATTCTTAGGCAAAGACGAAAACCAAGCTTTAGCACGATCTCTAAGCGAAAAAGGAAATAGCTTCAATTTAACAATATCGTCATCCACATCTTTCTTCTTTTGCATATCACACAAATCAACGAAGCTATTTAGATGGGTAGCGGCATCTTCACTAGGAAGGCCGGAAAATGGATCTTTCATGACAAGATTCAGCAAAGCAGTATTAATTTCACAAGATTCAGCATTGGTAAGAGGAGCAATGTAGCGACCAGACCTCAAACAGTCTGATCTCTGTGCTCCGGTGTCATCCCTGGATCAGTAATGCTGACACCACACAGTACTCGGAGGATTTATTGCAGAGTAGCAATCACACACTTATTACATCGAATGTCTCAAAAGAGAACTTATTACAATAAATATGGCTTAAGGCCATCTAATAACGATAACAGCGGAAGGCTTGGAAGATAAGTGAGTCCATCAACTCCAACGGCATCACTGAGTATAGAACCACGACCTAAAAACTCCTTAATCGTCGTCTGAAAAGTCTGCAACATTAACGTTGCAGCCCGAAAACGGGTCAGCACATGGAATATGCTGGCAAGGTAACACATAGAGAGTAATGGAATGAAACAACTATACTATATGCATATTTGGTTGGTGGAAAGCTCTATGGTTACAGTTTTGCGTAAAGCCAATTTTTCCCTACTTCAAAGGAATAAAAATTTAATTACTATCAAGGTGGTTGTTAAACATTGAGAATGGTTGACAGCATTCTCAATCCCAATTAAGCATCATCATTAAACATAACCCAACAAAATTAATTTAGAGTAACATGTTGAGATTCACATGATAATCCAAGTACTAGATACTCAAGATGTCCATAACCGGGGACACGGCTAACCATGATTAGTTTGTTACACTCTGCAGAGGTTTGCGCACTTTTCCCCACAAGACTCGATCGCCTCCGTTTGTTTTCTCGCACTACATGGTGTTTGAGAAGACGGATGACCGAGACATAGTCTTTCAGAAGCGCTAGCACCTTACGATCGGGTAGACCGTACCACCTACATCCCCTACATCTGCTAGTCTACCACTGTAAGAGTTCGCACAACTTAGTCAACTATGCTAGAGCCCATAATAGCTTGTGGCTGCACATGGAAGTTTCTAGTATGAATAGTCTCATGATCCCTTTGAGCCTGGGTGGCGGTCCAAAAGAAAACAGGCAAGTCCTGGAATACCCAGGTGCCTCAATCCACCCAGATGTGTGTTTAAGTTGCCACCTTAGATAAACTAGTAATTATCAATCTCACATCTGTCATGGATATCACTCACCCAATCCACGTCTACTAGCATAGCATGGCATAATAAGCAAACGTAGAAGTAACTCCCAAAGGTTTGATAATAAACAGGTAATAGGTACTACCTCATCTACTTCCCATCCCACAATTTAATTAGATCCTAATCATGCAATGTGTGAGGATTGATCTAATGCAATAAAACTAGGTAGTAGAAAAGGTATGATCAAAGTGTTACTTGCCTTGCTAATGATCCGGGAAACCTAGCGATTCGAAGTAACAGGCGGCGCACTCTGGATACTCTATCGCAGACAAACAAACAAGCATACAATAAGTACTCAACTAATGCACAGGTAAAACTCAAATAAGAGATCTAACCAGAAGGTTCAACTTAAGAACTCCGGTTGGCAAAAAGAATCAAATCGAACGAAGCAACGAAAGTCAAACGGCGGAAGAAAACAACTTTGTTCTAGTAATCTGGATCTAGGGAAAATTTTACAGTAGCAAAATCTTGTTTAAGTTGGTTAAACGGAGAGAGGGTTTCGAGACGAAACTCTAGGCGCTTGAATCGCCTGATTCCGATAAACGAGCGAAAAGTTAAACTAAAACGAAAATTGGATCAGGAATCGTGATCGGAAAAATCGCGAATTTAATCTGAGAAAAAGAAAAATGACGAACACTCGCTAAAATAAATAAACCAGAAAACCGATCTATTTAAAAAACCGAATCTATTAAACCGACAAAAACCGATCGTTTTTTTAAACCGAAGGCACAAAAAACGAGGCGCGGCGGCGGCGGCGGCGTCCGGCGACGGCGGCGCGGGGCGGCGCGGCGGCGGCGGCGCGGGTGGGCGGCGGTGGCGGCGCAGGCGGCGGGCAGCGGCGGCGGCGGCGCGGCGTCCGGCGACGACGGCGCGGGGCGGCACGGCAGCGGGCAGCGGCGGCGGCGCGAGCGGGTGGCGGCTAGGGTTGGGGGCTGGGGCGGCTAGGGTTCCCCGGGGCCGGGCCTTGGCTTAAAAAGCCCGTTAGGTCGGTTCGTTTTTTCTTTTTTTTTCAAATTTATTTCCGCTCGGAAAAAAATAAAAAGAAATACTAAACAGACTCCAAAAATCCCGAAATAAATTTTCCCGGGCTTCTAAAATCAAGCCTGACAAAGTGAACATTTATTTGGGGCCTAAATGCAATTTTGAAAAACGCATATTTTTCCTAAATTCAAATAAAACACCGAAAAACTCCGAAATAAAATGTTGTTTGATTTTATTATGAAATCCTCAATATTTCTCTATTTTGGGAAAGTCATTTTATTCCCTCTCTCATATTTTTGTAATAGAAATAATTGATGATAAAATATATAAAATCAAATGATCCTATTCTCAAAATTTGAGAAAACTCAAATATGAAAATAACGAAATCGCCAACTCTCTCCATGGGTCCTTGAGTTGCGTAGAATTTTCTAGGATCAACCAAAATGCAAAATAAAATATGATATGCAATGATGATCTAATGTATAACATTCCAAATTGAAAATTTGGGATGTTACAAACCTACCCCCCTTAAGATGAATCTCGCCCTCGAGATTCGGGTTGGCTAGAAAATAAGTGAGGGTGGTCTTTGAGCAAATCTTCCTCTCGCTCCCAGGTGGCTTCATCCTCCGTGTGGTGGCTCCACTGAACTTTGCAAAACTTGATAACCTTGCTGCGAGTAACTCGGCTGGCAAACTCGAGGATCTTAACTGGTTTCTGCTCGTAGGTCAAATCGTTATCCAACTGAATAGTTTCCAAAGGCACTGTATCTCTCAACGGTACGTCAGCCATCTCCGCGTGACACTTCTTTAACTGAGAAACGTGGAACACATCATGTACTCCTGACAATCCTTCGGGCAATTCCAACTTGCAGGCCACTTCTCCCATACGTTCCAAAACTCGATATGGTCCTACAAATCGTGGCGCTAACTTCCCTTTAACTCCAAAACGCTTTGTTCCCCGAAGTGGAGATACTCGAAGATAAGCTCTATCTCCGACTTCGTAAACTGTCTCCTTGCGTTTAGAATCTGCATAACTCTTCTGTCTGGACTGGGCTATCTTGAGCCTATCGCGAATCAATTTCACCTTCTGTTCAGACTCTTTAATCAAGTCAGGTCCAAATAACTGGCGGTCTTCGACTTCGTCCCACGACAGCGGTGTCCTGCACCTCCTTCCGTATAAAGCTTCGAAAGGGGCCATCTTCAAACTGGTTTGGTAACTGTTGTTGTAAGAGAACTCTGCATATGGCAAATTATCGTGCCAACTAGATCCATAATCTAGCGCACAAGCTCTCAGCATATCCTCCAAAATCTGATTTACTCTCTCGGTCTGTCCATCTGTCTGTGGATGAAAAGCTGTACTGAATTCTAGCTTGGTACCCAAAGTTTCGTGCAACTGCTTCCAGAACTTTGAGGTAAACTGGGTTCCTCTATCTGATACGATACTCCTCGGAACTCCATGCAGACATACTATTCTGGTCATGTATATCTTTGCCAACTTAGCACTGGTGTAAGTGATCTTTACTGGGATGAAATGAGCTACTTTCGTCAATCGATCAACTACAACCCAAATTGAGTCATAGCCTGAATGAGTCCTGGGCAATCCCGTGATAAAATCCATGCCTAACTTATCCCACTTCCATTCGGGTATCGGCAATGGTTGTAACAATCCTGCTAGCTTCTGATGCTCTGCCTTTACTCTTTGGCATACATCACAAACTGCTACATACTCCGCAATATCCTTCTTCATTCCTGTCCACCAGAAAATATCTTTCAAATCCAAATACATCTTGGTATTTCCTGGGTGAATTGAATACGGTGAATCGTGTGCCTCTTGCAAAATCAACTTCCCGATCTCTGGGTTATTGGGCACATAAACACGGTCTTCAAACCATAGGGTATCGTGCTCATCCTCACGAAATCCTTTAGCTTTTCCTTTGCTCAGTTTCTTCTTTATAGCGGCAATCTCTTTGTCAGTTTTCTGAGCTTCTCTGATTCTATCCATCAAAGTGGAATGAATCTCTAGTGCTGCTACATAGCCTCTCGGAACTATTTCCACACATAGTTCACGAAGATTTTCTGCTAACTCCTTGGGTATCCCTCCCATCATTAACGTATTGACATGGCTCTTACGTCTTAACGCGTCAGCTACTACATTAGCCTTTCCGGGGTGATAGTGCAATTTCATATCATAATCTTTGATAAGCTCCAACCATCTCCTTTGTCTGAGATTCAACTCCTTCTGTGTGAAAATGTACTTCAAACTCTTATGATCCGTGTGCACCTCACAATGGTTTCCAATGAGGAAATGTCTCCATGTCTTCAATGCATGCACTACGGCTGCTAACTCCAAATCATGCGTGGCATAATTCAACTCATGGGGCTTCAGTTGTCTTGAGGCATATGAAACAACTCTCCCTTCCTGCATAAGCACTGCTCCAAGTCCTCGACGTGAAGCGTCACAATACACCTCATAATCTTTGGTCTGGTCTGGCAAAATCAACACTGGTGAGGTAACCAAGCGTTTCTTCAACTCCTGAAAACTAGCCTCACACTCCTCCATCCATATGAACTTGGTATCTTTCTTCAACAACTCCGTCATAGGCTTCACAATCTTTGAGAAATTGTCAATAAACCTCCGGTAGTATCCTGCGAGTCCAAGAAAACTCTGGATCTCTCCAACTGTTGTTGGGGCTTCCCACTTGGTCACGGTTTCAACTTTAGCGGGATCTATTACTATACCTTCTCCAGATATAACGTGTCCGAGGAATCATACTTCCTTCAACCAAAACTCACATTTGCTGAACTTGGCATATAATTGGTGTTCTCTGAGCTTTCCAAGTACCAAACGCAAATGCTCCTTATGCTCCTCTTCATTCTTCGAATATACCAGGATATCATCAATGAACACTACGACGAACTTATCCAAAAACTCCATAAACACCTTGTTCATCATGTTCATAAAATAGGCAGGCGCGTTAGTCAGACCAAATGACATAACGGTATACTCATACAGCCCATACCTGGTGGTAAAAGCTGTCTTCGGAATATCCTGTTCTCGAATCTTCAACTGGTGGTATCCTGATCGCAAATCGATCTTGGAAAATACTTTAGCTCCTTGCAATCGATCAAACAGATCATTGATCATTGGTAGTGGGTACTTGTTCTTGATCGTTACTTCGTTCAATCCTCGATAATCAACAACCATCCTTAACGATCCATCCTTCTTCTCCACTAGAAGTACTGGCGATCCCCAAGGCGAAGAACTCGGGCGAATATATCCCTTATCCAGTAACTCCTTAATCTGCTTCTTAATTTCCACCAAATCCTTTGCTGGCATCATATATGGTCTCTTTGATATTGGCCCAGTGCCTGGCAATAGCTCAATCAAAAACTCAATATCTCTATCCGGTGGCATGCCCGGCAACTCTTCTGGAAATACTTCGGGGAAATCCTTCACTACTGGTACTTCCTCCTGCACAACTCCTGTTAAGCAATTTACTTGAGTCCTCTTTGGCACATGTCGGGATACATACTTGATCCTTCTCCCTTCTGGGGTGGTAAGCAAAATTGACTTACTAGCACATTCAATATTCCCTTCATACTTTGATAACCAATCCATGCCTAATATCACATCCAATCCTTGAGATTCCAATACTATTAGGTCTGAGGGAAAAACATAGTTACCAATCCTTAATGGTAACCGATCACACCATAGACTAGCCACATATTCTGCTCCGGGCGAGGTTACTAACATGGGTGACCTAAGGGCTTGGGTTGGTAGGTTATACTTATCCACAAATCCCCTTGAGATGTATGAATGCGATGCACCAGTATCAAAAAGAACGAGTGCAGTAAATGACTTAACCAAAAACTTACCTATTACTGCATCGGGCTGAGCTTCAACCTCCTCCACGCTAACGTGGTTCACCTATCCCCTGTTGAAAGGGTTCGGCTTCTTACCAGAACTTCCATTGCCATTTTGGCCTTCAGGACATTCATTGGCATAATGTCCTGGCTTCGAACACTTATAGCAAGTGACTTGGCTCAAGTCCTTCTTGGCTGGGGTTGATGGGTTGGTGCGGTTCTGGCCGTTGCTTCCTCCATTGCCATTACAATTCTTAGTGCCATTGTGATTGTGCGAGCTACCTCCCCCATGGGTATGCTGAAAATGTCCTCCCAGTCTAGGGGTAAAATGTGGCTTCTGCTGAGCTCCTGAATTGTACTTTCCTTGTCCATACTTCCTCTTGCGATTCTCAATTTGCTGCTGCTTCCCTTCAATCATAAGAGCACGATCTACCAACTCCTGGTAGTTGTTGAAGGTGGCTACCATCAACTGCATGCATAACTCATCATCCAGTCCTTCCAAAAACTTCTCTTGTTTAGATGTATCCGTAGCAACGTCATCTGGGGCATAACGTGCTAGCTTACTAAACTCCTCCACATACTGGCCAACTGTCCGTCCTCCTTGGCGCAAGTTACGAAACTCACGCTTCTTCATGGCCATAGCTCCTGCTGAAACATGGGCAGTATGGAAAGCCTGCTGAAACTGGTCCCATGTGACAGTGTCGACTGGGAAGGTGGCTGTGAAATTCTCCCACCATGATGCTGCGGGTCCTTCTAACTGATGTGAGGCAAACTTCACCTTCTCCGCATCTGTGCATCCTGCTGTGGTCAACTCCCTAGCTGTCTTGCGGAGCCAATCATCTGCTACTATCGGCTCGGTGCTACTGGAAAACACCGGCGGATTCAGCCTAAGAAAACGGGCTAAGTGGTCAACAGGTGGTGGTGGTGGTGGGTTGTTGTTGTTGTTCCCCTGATTCTGATTCTGGACTAGCAACTGCATCAATGTGTTCTGCTGCTAGATCAACTGGGTGAGCTCCGATGGAAAGGAAAATCCGGGGTCACGTCTCGGAGGCATCTGAGGGTTTAGAAAAGATGAGATATAAGAATAGAGAGGGTCTAAAGAGAAAACACTACCCATATGCACATGAGGCAAAAGCAAACAATTCACTTCTATCAATCAACCAAAGGCATACAATCGATCTAACTATCACAAAAGTGCTCGGACTACTATATTTACATGGTGGGCTACTACTACTGGTGAGGTGGTCTATTAGAAATATTCTACAGTTGTTGACTCCATAATATCTGCTCCAGCTTCATCAACATAGTCATCATCGCTACTATCTGCTTCCGAGTCAGTGCCGTCGATGATGATGTAGTCTTCCAGGCTAATCTCCTTGGGTTCTTCGTCTTCCTCTACTGGCGTCGGGCCTCCCGTCAATATTCCAATCTTTGTTAGGTCGGCATTCTTATCCACCAATACTTCAATTTCCTCTTCATAATCTTCATGTGTAGCCTTGAGTTCTTCCTCCAGTTCCTTGATTCTGGTCTTAGCCTTCTTCAGATCTATCATGTCGGCGCACATCTAGTTCTCCTGTCATCGAATGTGTTAGTTTAACTCTTGGATAAAAGCTGCAATTAATCTATCATTCCTGGTGCTAATCATCTCCCAGTGTTCATCTCGGCGCCCACAAGTCTGGTAGATAGTATCCCTGAGATCCTTGCGGTAGACTTCTCCAATGCGTCCCATGGTGATGTGAGCTGGCATGCTCTTTCCTAGACTCCAAGTTGGTGCATCAAAAGAAAATTCTATGGGCTCAGTGACTGGCATGAACATCCTTCCTAGAACTTGAACTTGAATCATCCAGCGCTCTTCTTCAGGTAAAGTGGCGTTGTAGGTTCCCGTGAAGCTTGGTACTCCTATGTTCAGGTATCTAGTGACTTCCTTCAAGTGGCGTCCAAAGGGTGCATCTTCATCCGGTTGCGTAAACTTGTTCCTTGCATCCGCCATCCTAAAGAATAGAAAAGATGAGAGGTCAGAAGAGAAGAGAGTGAGTAGTGATCTAGGTCTTTAGCTTAGTGGTCGTGTCCTACAATCAGCGTGTGCTCTGATACCATCTCTGTAGCGACCACACCTCAAACAGTCTGATCTCTGTGCTCCGGTGTCATCCCTGGATCAGTAATGCTGACACCACACAATACTCGGAGGATTTATAGCAGAGTAGCAATCACACACTTATTACATAGAATGTCTCAAAAGAGAACTTATTACAATAAATATGGCTTAAGGCCATCTAATAACGATAACAGCGGAAGGCTTGGAAGATAAGTGAGTCCATCAACTCCAATGACATCACTGAGTATAGAACCACGACCTAAAAACTCCTTAATCATCGTCTGAAAAGTCTGCAACATTAACATTGCAGCCCGAAAACGGGTCAGCACATGGAATATGCTGGCAAGGTAACACATAGAGAGTAATGGAATGAAATAGCTATACTATATGCATATTTGGCTAGTGGAAAGCTCTATGGTTATAGTTTTGCGTAAAGCCAAATTTTCCCTACTTCAAAGGAATAAAATTTTAATTACTATCAAGGTGGTTGTTAAACATTGAGAATGGTTGACAGCATTCTCAATCCCAATTAAGCATCATCATTAAACATAACCCAACAAAATTAATTTAGAGGAACATGATGAGATTCACATGATAATCCAAGTACTAGATACTCAAGATGTCCATAACCGGGGACACGGCTAACCATGATTAGTTTGTTACACTCTGCAGAGGTTTGCGCACTTTTCCCCACAAGACTCGATCGCCTCCGTTTGTTTTCTCGCACTACATGGTGTTTGAGAAGACGGATGACCGAGACATAGTCTTTCAGAAGCGCTAGCACCTTACGATCGGGTAGACCGTACCACCTACATCCCCTACATCTGCTAGTCTACCACTGTAAGAGTTCGCACAACTTAGTCAACTATGCTAGAGCCCATAATAGCTTGTGGCTGCACATGGAAGTTTCTAGTATGAATAGTCTCATGATCCCTTTGAGCCTGGGTGGCGGTCCAAAAGAAAACAGGCAAGTCCTGGAATACCCAGGTGCCTCAATCCACCCAGATGTGTGTTTAAGTTGCCACCTTAGATAAACCATTAATTATCAATCTCACATCTGTCATGGATATCACTCATCCAATCCACGTCTACTAGCATAGCATGGCATAATATGCAAACGTAGAAGTAACTCCCAAAGGTTTGATAATAAACAGGTAATAGGTACTACCTCATCTACTTCCCATCCCACAATTTAATTAGATCCTAATCATGCAATGTGTGAGGATTGATCTAATGCAATAAAACTGGGTAGTAGAAAAGGTATGATCAAAGTGTTACTTGCCTTGCTGATGATCCGGGAAACCTAGCGATTCGAAGTAACATGCGGCGCACTCTGGATACCCTATCGCAGACAAACAAACAAGCATACAATAAGTACTCAACTAATGCATAGGTAAAACTCAAATAAGAGATCTAACCAGAAGGCTCAACTTAAGAACTCCGATTGGCAAAAAGAATCAAATCGAACGAAGCAACGAAAGTCAAACGGCGGAAGAAAACAACTTCATTCTAGTAATCTGGATCTAGGGGAAATTTTACAGTAGCAAAATCTTGTTTAAGTTGGTTAAACGGAGAGAGGGTTTCGAGACGAAACTCTAGGCGCTTGAATCGCCTGATTCCGATAAACGAGCGAAAAGTTAAACTAAAACGAAAATCGGATCAGGAATCGCGATCAGAAAAATCGCGGATTTAATCCGAGAAAAAGAAAAATGACGAACGCTCGCTAAAATAAATAAACCGGAAAACCGATCTATTTAAAAAACCCGAATCTATTAAACCGACGAAAACCGACGAAAACCGATCATTTTTTTTAAAACCGAAGGCACGAAAAACGAGGCACGACGGCGAACCTCGGCGGCGGCGGCGGCGTCCGGCGACGGCGGCGCGGCGGCGGGCAGCGGCGGCGGCGGCTCGGGTGGGTGGCGCGGGCGGCGGGCAGCGGCGGCGGCGATGCGGGCGGGTGGCGGCTAGGGTTGGGGGCTGGGGCGGCTAGGGTTCCCCGGGGCTGGGCCTCGGCTTAAAAAGCCTAGTCGGGCCAGAGTCCTAGTCGGACACGGCCCGTTAGGTCGGTTCGTTTTTTTCGTTTTTTTAAATTTATTTCCGCTCGGAAAAAAATAAAAAGAAATACTAAACGGACTCCAAAAATCCCGAAATAAATTTTCCCTGGCTTCTAAAATCAAGCCCGACAAAGTGAACATTTATTTGGGGCCTAAATGCAATTTTGAAAAACGCACATTTTTCCTAAATTCAAATAAAACACCGAAAAACTCCAAAATAAAATCTTGTTTGATTTTATTATTAAATCCTCAATATTTCTCTACTTTGGGAAAGTCATTTTATTCCCTCTCTCATATTTTTGTAATAGAAATAATTGATGATAAAATATATAAAATCAAATGATCCTATTCTCAAAATTTGAGAAAATTCAAATATGAAAATAACAAAATCCCCAACTCTCTTCATAGGTCCTTGAGTTGCGTAGAATTTTCTAGGATCAACCAAAATGCAAAATAAAATATGATATGCAATGATGATCTAATGTATAACATTCCAAATTGAAAATTTAGGATGTTACAAGCAATCGGAGTGCTAATAAAATCATTGTTGTTGGTATTGGTAAAGTCACACAATTTAGTGTTATCTTGAGCCATCGTGACAAGCAAGCAATCCAACACACAAGCAAACAAAAAGCAAAGCGGGAAAAAAGAGGAAAATAGAGAAAGAGAGGGAGGATAGGGAGAGAGAGAGGGCGAATAAAACGGCAAGGGTGAAGTGGGGGAGAGGAAAACAAGAGGCAAATAGCAAATAATGTAATGTGGGAGATAGGAATTGTGATGGGTACTTGGTATATTGACTTTTGCGTAGACTCCCCGGCAACGGCGCCAGAAATCCTTCTTGCTACCTCTTGAGCACTACGTTGGTTTTCCCCGAAGAGGAAGGGATGATGCAGCAAAGTAGCGTAAGTATTTCCCTTAGTTTTTGAGAACCAAGGTATCAATCCAGTAGGAGGCTACGCGCGAGTCCCTCGTACCTGCACAAAACAAATAAATCCTCGCAACCAACGCGATAAGGGGTTGTCAATCCCTACACGGCCACTTACGAGAGTGAGATCTGATAGATATGATAAGATAAGATTTTTGGTATATTTATGATAAAGATGCAAAGTAAAATAAAAGGCAATGGAAATAACTAAGTATTGGAAGATTAATATGATGAAGATAGACCCGGGGGCCATAGGTTTCACTAGTGGCTTCTCTCAAGAGCATAGGTATTCTACGGTGGGTGAACGAATTACTGTTGAGCAATTGACAGAATTGAGCATAGTTATGAGAATATCTAGGTATGATCATGTATATAGGCATCACGTCCGAGACAAGTAGACCGACTCCTTCCTGCATCTACTACTATTACTCCACTCATCGACCGCTATCCAGCATGCATCTAGAGTATTAAGTTCATAAAAATAGAGTAACGCCTTAAGCAAGATGACATGATGTAGAGGGATAAACTCATGCAATATGATGAAAACCCCATCTTGTTATCCTCGATGGCAACAATACAATACGTGCCTTGCTGCCCCTACTATCACTGGGAAAGGACACCGCAAGATTAAACCCAAAGCTAAGCACTTCTCCCATTGCAAGAAAGATCAATATAGTAGGCCAAACCAAACTGATAATTCAAAGAGACTTGCAAAGATAACATATCATACATAAAAGAATTCAGAAAAGATTCAAATATTATTCATAGATAGACTTGATCATAAACCCACAATTCATCGGTCTCAACAAACACACCGCAAAAAGAAGATTACATCAAATAGATCTCCATAAGAGAGGGGGAGAACATTGTATTGAGATCCAAAAAGAGAGAAGAAGCCATCTAGCTAATAACTATGGACCCGTAGGTCTGAGGTGAACTACTCACACTTCATCGGAGGGGCTATGGTGATGATGTAGAAGCCCTCCGTGATCGATGCCCCCTCCGGCGGAGCTTTTGAACAGGCCCCAAGATGGGATCTCGTGGATACAGAAAGTTGCGGCGGTGGAATTAGGGTTTTGGCTCCGTGTCTGATCGTTTGGGGGTACGTAGGTATATATAGGAGGAAGGAGTACGTCGGTGGAGCAACAGGGGGCCCACGAGGGTGGAGGGCACGCCTGGGGGGTAGGCGCGCCCCCTACCACGTGGCCTCCTCCTTTGTTTCTTGACGTAGGGTCCAAGTCTCCCGGGTCTTGTTCGTTGAGAAAATCACGTTCCCGAAGGTTTCATTCTGTTTGGACTCCGTTTGAAATTCCTTTTCTTCGAAACCCTAAAATAGGGAAAAAACAACAATTCTGGGCTGGGCCTCCGGTTAGTAGGTTAGTCCCAAAAATAATATAAAAGTGGATAATAAAGCCCAATAATGTCCAAAACAGTAGATAATATAGCATGGAGCAATAAAAAATTATAGATACGTTGGAGACGTATCAGTTCGCGGCTAAGCCCCCGTGTGGGAGGGATGCTCTCCACTCGGAGTAGCGAAAACTGGTTCGCGGCTAAGCCCCCGAGTGGGAGGGATGCTCTCCACTCGGAGTAGTTTTAAGTTAGGCTAAACTAGTTCGCGACTAAGCCCCCGAGTGGAAGGGATGTTCTCCACTCGGAGTAGTCTTTTAACTTATGCGAAAATGGTTCGCGGCTAAGCCCCCAAGTGGGAGGGATGCTCTCCACTCGGAGTAGTCTTTTGACTTATGCGAAACTGGTTCGCGGCTAAGCCCCCGGGTGGGAGGGATGCTCTCCACTCGGAGTAGTTTTTTAACATAGGCGAAAACTGGTTCGCGGCTAAGCCCCCGAGTGGGAGGGATGCCCTCCATTCAGAGTAGTCTTTTAACTTAGGCGAAACTAGTTTGCGGCTAAGCCCCCGAGTGCGAGGGATGCTCTCCACTCGGAGTTGTCTTTTAACTTAGGTGAAACTAGTTCGCGGCTAAGCCCCCGAGTGGGAGGGATGCTCTCCACTCGGAGTAGAGTAGTTTTTTAACTTAGGCGAAACTGGTTCGCGGTTAAGCCCCCGAGTGGGAGGGATGCTCTCCACTCAGAGTAGAGTAGTTTTTTAAGTTAGGCGAAACTGGTTCACGGCTAAGCCCCCGAGTGGGAGGGATGCTCTCCACTCGGAGTAGTTTTTTAACTTAGGAGAAAATAGGTTTCACAGCTAAGTCACCCACTCGGGGGATTTGAACACATGCTCATGCGAGAGAAATCATCATGGGACTGCATGAGTCATGTGTTGATAAAAAATCTAAAAGTACTCTTATTACATCTCGACGATCTGAGTGCTAGTTATAAAATCGACGAAGAAGATCTACATTCCAGGCGTGTGGCTCGTCTATCTTCTTTGCGAGGTTGTAGAGGTGGTAGGCCCTATTGTGTAGCACATTGGTGATGATGAAGGGGCCTTCCCATGCGGGGGAGAGCTTGTGAGGTCGCTGCTGATCCACTCGGAGCATGAGATCTCCTTCATGGAATGCTCGACCTTTGACATTTCTGGCATGGAATCGATGAAGATCATGCTAATAAATAGTCGACCGTATTCGGGCCATCTCGCGCTCTTCTTCCAAAAGATCAATGACATCCTGCCGAGCTTGCTCTGCCTCAGCTTCTGAATAGAGTTCCACTCGAGGTGCATTATGGAAGAGATCACTAGGCAACACGGCCTCATCTCCCTACACCATCAAGAAAGGAGTGCGGTTGGTAGACCGGTTCAGAGTCGTCCTTAAACCCCACAAAACAGATGGTAGCTCAGTCGCCCAGGCTCCAGCTACATGCTCGAGGTCGCGCATGAGACGGGGTTTCAAGCCCTGATGGATAAGGACGTTTGCCCTCTCAGCTTGACCATTCGACTGCGAGTGCACAATGGATGTGTAGTCAACCCGAGTTCCTTGGGTGGCGCAAAAGTCTCTAAACTCCTCAGAGTCAAAGTTTGAACCATTATCCGTTATGATACTGTGTGGGACTCCATATCTAAATAGCAATTCCCTTATGAACTTGATGGTTGTCCGTGAATCCAGCTTCTTAATTGGTTTAGCCTCAATCCACTTGGTGAACTTGTCGACTGCTACTAGCAAATGAGTGCAACCGCTTCTGCCAGTTCCGAGTGGCCCAATCATGTCCAATCCTCATACAGAGAATGGACAGAGGAGTGGAATGGTCTTTAAAGCAGATGTGGGCTTATGAGACATGTTTGCGTAGAACTGACATCCTTCACATCGCTGAACGATTTCCTTTGCAGCTTCATTGGCCCGCGGACAGTACAATCCAGCTCGGTATGCTTTGGCCACAGTTGTCCTAGAGGACGCATGGTGACCATAGGTCCCCGAGTGGATCTCTTCCAAAATTAGTCGACCCTCTTCCGGAGAAATACATCATTGAGCCACACCAGTAATGCTCTCTCTGTAGAGCTGTCCATTTATCACTGTGAAAGCCTTGGATCTGCGGACAATCTATCGTGCCTCAACTTCATCTTCTGGAAGTTCCTGGCTGAGCAGATACACAATGTATGGCACTGTCCAGTCGGGGGTGATTGCTAAGATCCCCATAACCAGTTCAATGACTACTAGGACTTCAATTTCAGTCGGTTTGGTAGGACTTATTGCTTGGGGAGGTTCTTTAGTGAAAGGACACTCTTGTACTAACGGGGATTGGAGATGCTCAAGAAACACATTATTGGTGATAGGTTTCCGAGTGGAACCAATTTTTGCCAGGTCATCAGCCGCTTGATTTTTTATTCGGGGAATGTGATGAAGCTCCAAACCCTCGAACTTTTTCTCTAGTTTCCTTACTGCATTGCAATATCCTATCATGGCAGGGTTTCTGACATCCCACTCCTTCATCACCTGATTGACCACCAAATCCGAGTCACCGTAGACCATCAGGCAACGGACGCTGAGTGAGACATCCATACGCAACCTGTAGAGGAGTGCTTCATACTCAACTTCATTATTGGAGGAATCGAAGTGAATATGAAGGACGCTACTGAGTTTATCACCTCTTGGAGACACTAAAACCACTCCGGCCCCGGAGCCATTCAACATTTTTGACCCATCGAAGAACATGGTCCAGTGCTCCGAGTGAACTTGAGTCAGCTGTTGCTGTTCGATCCACTCAGCCAAGAAATCTACGAGCGCTTGAGATTTGATCGCTGTCTTCGCTTCAAACTTGATATCCAAAGGGAGAAGTTCAATTGCCCAGTTAGTCACTCTGCCAGTTGCATCTCGATTGTTCATGATTTCAGATAACGGAGCATCACTGACGACTGAAACCGAGTGGTCTTGGAAATAATGTGCAACTTTCTTCGCAGTCAGGTAAATTCCGTAAACCAGCTTGTGATAATGTGGATACCTCTGCTTAGACAGAGTCAAAACTTCAGAGATATAATACACTGGACATTGAACTTTGTAGGCCTTGCCTTCTTCTTCTCGTTCCACTGCGAGCACTGTGCTGACAACCTGACCAGTGGCTGCAATATATAAGAGTAGATGCTCTTTGCTGTTCGGAGAAGCAAGCAATGACTGGGTGGAAAGCAGGGCTTTGAGCTCCACAAACGATGCTTTGGCTTCGGGAGTCCACTCGAACTTATTGGACTTTTTCATCAGTCAGTAAAGAGGCAGTGCCTTTTCACCGAGACGAGAAATGAACCGACTCAGTGCTGCGAGACAACCTGCGAGCTTCTAGACGTCATGCACACGCACGGGGCGTTTCATTCAGAGAATTGCACCAATCTTCTCGGGATTGGCATCTATCCCTCGTTCGGAAATGAGGAAACCGAGTAACTTGCCTCCAGGTACTCTGAATGTGCATGTGGACGGATTCAGCTTGATGTCATACTTTCTTCGAGTGGCAAAGGTTTCAGCGAGGTCAGTCAACAGGTCGGAACCTTTGCATGACTTGACCACGATATCATCCATATATGCCTCCACATTCTGACTGATCTGAGTGAGCAGGCACTTCTGGATCATGCGCATGAATGTGGCGCCAACATTTTTGAGACCGAATGGCATGGCGACATAGCAAAAACACCCCGAATGGGGTGATGAAGGCTGTTTTTATTTCATCTGGCCCATACAGTCAGATCTGATGGTATCGGGAATACACATCAAGAAAAGACAAATGCTCACATCCCACAGTCGAGTCGACTATCTGATCGATGCGAGGGAGCGGAAAATGATCTTTTGGGCAGGCCCGATTAATATGCTTGAAGTCAATACACATGCAGACTGAATTATCCTTCTTGGGGACCATGACGACATTGGCGAGCCACTCGGAGTGGTATATCTCGCGTATGAACTCAACAGCTAAGAGCCGAGCCACTTCCTCGCCAATCGCCTTCCTCTTCTCCACGGTGGAGCCACGGAGATGCTCTTTGACAGGTTTGGCCTTGGAGTCGACACGCAAACGGTGCTCAGCCAGCCCACTGGGCACACCTGGCAGGTCTGATGGTTTCCATGCGAAGATGTCCCAGTTCTCACGGAGGAACTGGATGACCGTGGCTTCCTATTTGCTGTCGAGTGTCGCTGAGATGTGGGTCGGAGCGGCTGTGGGATCCTCTGGGTGGATATGAACAGGTTTCGTCTCGCCAGCCGACTGAAATGCGGATTCAGAAGTAGGCTTCTTGGAATGGAGCAAATCACTTGGATCAACATTTTTCTTCTACTCTTCTAGCTCAACCACTGCAATCTGCTCATCAGCAATCTTGGATCCCTTCTGGAGGCACTCCTCAGCTCTCTGCCTATTTCCGGTGACAGTAATCACACCTTTGGGTCCGGGCATCTTCAGCTTAAGGTACACGTAACATGGGCGAGCCATGAAACGACCATATGCCGGTCTGCCCAGAATAGCATGATAAACACTGTGAAAATCTACCACTTCAAACGTCAATTTTTCCTTGCGAAAATTCTTCGAATCACCAAAAACCACATCCAAAGCAATCTGCCCGAGTGATTTCACCTTCTTCCCTGGGATGACTCCGTGGAACTGCATGTTTCTTTCACTGAGTCAAGACATCGGAATGCCCATCCCCTGGAGGGTTTCTGCATACGGAATGTTCAAACCACTGCTGCCATCCATGAGAACTTTACGCAACCGAGTGCCTCCGACGACTGGGTCGACCACCAAAGCCTGCTGCCCAGGGGTAGCAACATGAGCTTAGTGATCCGACTAGTCGAAGGTGATGGGAGTCTTTGACCACTTGAGGTTCGTTGTAGTTGTCGGAGCAACCATGTTCACCTATCGGTTGATGACTTTCAGTCGACTTTTTCTCTCAACGTCAGCAAAAATCACCAAAGTAGCATTGACTTTCGGGTAATCTTCTGTCTTTTCTTCATCTTCATCCTCATCAGAGCCTTTCTCACTCTGCTTACCCTCATGGAACTGCTGAATAAGGAATCTGCATTGTTGAGTGGTATGTTTGGGTAAAATCAGGTTACCCTCCTCATCATTCTTCTTGTGGATGGCACACAAAAGGTTTAGGACGTCCTGGCCCGACTGGTATTTCATCTTTTTGGGTACCCACTCTCCCTTGGGCTTCCCCTTGAACTTGCCTTGGGTTGTCACCACTGCTGCTTCTATCTGACAAGCAGCCTCAGCTTTGCGCTTCTGCTTCCAACTGGGATTTCTGCCGCCGGTGTCAGGATCTGTAGCCTTCCCTTTGCCACTACGGAGTCAGTCCTCTTCTTGCCATTCGCGTATCGAGTGGCTATCTCCATCATTCAGTTCAGAGTCATGGCTCCGGATCGACCAAACTTCAGAATAAGCTCTCTGTACCTGACGCCTTCCTTGAAGGCGCAAACTGCTTGGTGCTTAGAAACATTCTCCACCACATGGTGAAGTGTGGTCCACCGCTGGATATAATCCCTCAAGGTCTCATCCGGCTTCTGGACACAATGTTGCAACTCAGTCAGCCCAGCGGGTCGCTTGCAAGTGCCTTCAAAGGTTTTGATAAACACTCGGGCCAAGTCGTCCCAACAGTATATGCTACCAGGAGCCAACTGGTTCAACCACGCCCTGGCCGAGCCCTCAAGCATCAGTGGCAAGTGCTTCATGGATACTTCATCATTGCCTCCACCGATCTGCACAGCCACTCGGTAATCTTATAACCACGTGTCTGGCTTTAACTCGCCAGTAAATTTGCTCACTCCTGCAGCCAACCTGAAGTTGGGAGGAATCTCAGTAGCTCGAATGGCCCTGCTAAAACACTCGGGCCCAGAGACGAACGCTCTGCTCCCACTCAGGCGATCTCTGTCCAAACCTTCTCTGTTAGCCCTGCCTCGATCAACCAGGCCTTGCACAAGGACTAACCTTGCATCAAACCCGGGCTCTCGAGGTTCGACTGGAATCCTCCGCTCGTCGCCGTATGAGCGCCTACCATCATACCGCCAGGGCGCGTACGAACCACCCCTCAGAGGGGGTGTAGGCACTCGACGGCGGTCATCACGGTGGTATCGAGGGTCAAACTACCCGTGGCCTCGACCCAGGTACTGGTCTTGGCAATAACCACGATCTTCAAGCAGCGTTTATGGATCTCAAAACCCTGCTTTCCACCCAGCCGGTGCTTGCTGCTCCGAATAGCAAAGAGCATCTACTCTTATACATTGCGGCCACTGGTCAGGTTGTCAGCACGGTTCTCACAGTGGAACGAGGAGAAGAAGGCAAGGCATACAAAGTTCAACAACTAGTGTATTATATCTCTGAAGTTTTGACTCCATCCAAACAAAGGTATCCGCATTATCAGAAGCTTGTTTACAGAATTTACTTGACTGCGAAGAAAGTTGCACATTATTTCCAAGACCACTCGGTTTCAGTCGTTAGTGATGCTCTGTTATCTGAAATCATGAACAATCGAGATGCAACTGGCAGAGTGGCTAAGTGGGCAATTGAACTTCTCCCTATGGATATCAAGTTTGAAGTGAAGAAGGCGATCAAATCTCAAGCGTTAGCAGATTTCTTGGCCGAGTGGATCGAACAGTAACAACCGACTCAAGTTCACCTAGAGCACTGGACCATGTTCTTCGATGGGTCAAAAATGTTGAATGGCTCCGGGGCCAGAGTGGTTTTAGTGTCTCCAAGAGGTGATAAACTCAGTTACATCCTCCAGATTCACTTCGATTCCTCTAATAATGAAGCTGAGTATGAATCACTCCTCTACGGGTTGCGTATGGCTGTCTCACTCGGCATCTGTCGCCTGGTGGTCTACAGTGACTTGGATTTGGTGGTCAATCAGGTGATGAAGGAGTGGGATGTCAGAAACCCTGCCATGATAGGATATTGCAACACCGTAAGGAAACTAGAGAAAAAGTTCGAGGGTTTGGAGCTTCATCACATTCCCAAATCAAAAATCAATCAGCTGATGACCTGGCAAAAATCGGTTCCACTCAGAAACCTATCACCAGTAATGTGTTTCTTGAGCATCTCCATTCCCCGTCAGTACAAGAGGATCCTTTCACTGAAGAACCTCCCCAAGCAATAAGTCCTACCAACCTGACTGAAATTGAAGTCCCACCAATCATTGACCTGGTAATGGGGATCTTAGCAATTACCCTCGACCGGATAGTGTCGTACATTGCGTATTTTCTCAGACAGGAACTTCTAGAAGATGAAGTTGAGGCACGACAGATTGTCCGCAAATCCAAGGCTTTCACGGTGATAAATGGACAGCTCTACCGAGAGAGTGTTACTGGCATGGCTCAGCGATGTATTTCTCCAAAAGAGGGTCAACTAATTTTGGAAGAGATCCACTCGGGGACCTATGGTCACCATGCATCCTCTCGGACAATTGTGGCCAAAGCATACCGAGATGGATTTTACTGGCCACGGGCCAGTGAAGCTGCAAAGGAAATCGTTTAGCGATGTGAAGGATGTTAGTTCTACGCAAACATGTCTCATAAGCCCACATCTGCTCTGAAGAAAGAAGAGCGCGAGATGGCCCTGATATGGTCGACTGTTTATCATCAGGATCTTCGTCGATTCCACTCCAGAAATGTCAAAGGTCGAGCATTCCAAGAAGGATATCTCATGCTCCGAGTGGATCAGCAGCGACCTCACAAGCTTGCCCCCGCATGGGAAGGCCCCTTCATCGTCACCAAGGTGCTACACAACATGGCCTACCACCTCTACAACCTCGCGAGGAAGATAGACGAGCCACGCGCCTGGAATGCAAATCTTCTTCATCGATTTTATACCTAGCACTCTGATCGTCGAGATGTAATAAGAGTACTTTTAGATTGTTTATTAAGACATGACTCCTACAGTCCCATGATGATTTCTCTTGCATAAGCGTGTGTACAAATCCCCTAGCGGGTGACTTAGCTATGAAACCTGTTTTCACCTAAGTTAAAAAACTACTCCGAGTGGAGAGCATCCCTCCCACTCGGGGGCTTAGCCGCGAACCAGTTTCACCTAAGTTAAAAAACTACTCTAATCCGAGTTGAGAGCATCCCTCCCGCTCGGGGGCATAGCCGTGAACCAGTTTCGCCTAAGTTAAAAGAATACTCCGAGTGGAGAGCATACCTCCCACTCGAGGTCTTAGACGCGAACCAGTTTCGCCTAAGTTAAAAGACTACTCCGAGTGGAGAGCATCCCTCCTACTCGGGGCTTTGCCGCGAAACAATTTTTCCTAAGTTAAAAAACTACTCCGAGTGGAGAGCATCCCTCCCACTCAGGGACTTAGCCGCGAACCAGATTTGCCTAAGTTAAAAACCTACTCCGAGTGGAGAGCATCCCTCCCACTAGGGGGCTTAACCGCAAACCAGTTTCGCCTAAGTTTAAAAAACTACTCCGAGATGAGAGCACCCCTCCCACTCGAGGGCTTAGCCGCGAACCAGTTTTGCCTTAGTTAAAAAACTATTCCAAGTTGAGAGTATCCCTCCCACTCGGGGGCTTAGCCGTGAACCAGTTTCGCCTAAGTTTAAAAACTACTTAGAGTGGAGAGCATCCCTCCCACTCGGGGGCTTAGCCGCGAAACAGTTTTTGCCCAAGTTAAAAAACTAATCCGACTAGAGAGCATCCCTCCCACTCAGGGTCTTAGCCGCGAACCAGTTTTCGCATAAGTTAAAAAACTACTCCGAGTGGAGAGCATTCCTCCAACTTAGGGGCTTAGCTGTGAACCAGTTTTGCCTAAGTTAAAAAACTACTCCGAGCGGAGAGCATCCCTTCCACTCAGGAGCTTAGCGGCGAACCAGTTTCTCCTAAGTTAAAAGACTACTCCGAGTGGAGAGCATCCCTCCCACTCGGGGGCTTAGCTGCGAACCAGTTTCGCCTAAGTTAAAAAACTACTCCGAGTGGAGAGCACCCCTCCCACTCGGGGGCTTAGCCGCGAACCAGTTTCACTTAAGTTAAAAAACTACTTCGAGTGGAGAGCATCCCTCTCACTCGGGGGATTAGACGCGAACCAGTTTTCGCCTAAGTTAAAAAAACTACTCCGTGTGGAGAGCATCCCTCCCACTCGGGAGCTTAGCCGCGAACCAGCTTCGCCTAAGTTAAAAAATCCGTTCACTCGAAGCATGTTGTAAACAGGAAAGCAATATTCTGATAAGTTCATCAAATTTAGAAATGCAAGCAAAAGTACTCGGGCGTCAGGCCCGAAAGAGTTTAACGATTACAGAATCACTCGGTATTCTGAGGCAAATAAGTTCAGGTCATTAAGTTTTTCTTCACTCGGCGGGGGAGGACTCCCAGGCTTGACAAACTAGTCAAGATAAATGTCGTCAGCTATGCGGGTGGCTGCCTCGATGAAAGTCTCCATGAAGGATTCAACCTGGAGCTTCTCCGTGTTCGCCACCTGGAGGGCCTTCAGTTTATCTTCCTTGGCGTCTTTGCAATGGACTTGGACAAGTGAGAGAGCCACGTCAGCTCCGCAGCGGGCAACATATTTCTTCCATGCTTGCACCCGGCCTGGGATATCGTTAAGCCGAGCCATGATCGACTCGATGTCATTCTGAAGCGTATCCTTAGGCCACAGTTCCTTGTCGATCTTCACTAGTGCAACCCTCAAGCGAGTGATATATCCTTGGACACCTTCGAGACGAGCTTCGAGGCACAACATGTTTAGAGCCACTGCGTCCTTCACGAGTGACTTGGTGGGGTCTAAACTTGTCTCAATCTGATCTGTCTCCTCTCCGAAGTTCTAGCAGAACTCTGCACAAGGGAGAAAGAAGTGGTTAATTGCGCTATTACCCTCAAAGCTCGCAGAAATTCACTCAACCAATGGGAGGTACCTTCCAGCATGCCGTACATCTTCTTTGCGAAACCTCCCAAATATTTCTCCAGCTCGTCCCTCTTTCGAGTGAGCTAGTCCACCTTGTCGGACAAGACGATTTTCTCTTCCTTCAGCTGAGCATCTTCCTTCTTCACCTCTTCAACAACAGTCTTCAGGGCCGCATTCTCCTATTCAAGTTTACCGACTGAAGCTAGCTTTTTCTCAGCCGCTTCAGTCTTCTCTCGAGCCACCTTCTGCGCTCCAACAACTTCGTTGTCTTTCCTCTCCAACACCTACTTCATAGTGTCTAAAGAAATAATATTCTTCAGTCGTGCTTGGAGTTGATGATTTTCACTACGCACATCTGTTCGAGTGGAATCACTCGGTTCAAAGGACAAAAAGGAAAAATGACGAAGCTCACAGTCAGCAAAATGTTACCTCCCATGGACTTCACCTCCTCTTGAGCCTGCTTCAAGTTCTTCTTGTCCAGCTCTAAGTCCAGTTGGAGCTGGATCTTCTCCTTCTCTAGGGCAACATACTGGGTTCCCAGATCACAAGATTTCTGAGATCAACAAAAAGACAATTTAGTCGACGAAGAGAGACTCTCAAAAGTATTTCCTCTAATTCCGAGTGAAGAAGAGCAAATCTAGACTGCTGCTGTCAAAAGTGTTCTAAGACCACCGCCAAATCAAACATTCGACAGCGGTCTCGAGGACTACACCCAGTGGGTGCACTCAACGTGCCCCCACTGGATTAATTTCCCACTTGGTATGGCCTGCTCGGCCCGAGTGGAAGGAAAAAAGTAGCTTATTCTAAGACCCCCGCCCAATCAAACATTCGATGGCGGCCTCGGGGACTACACCTAGTGGTCGCACTCAGTGCGCCCCCACTGGATCAATTTCCACTCGACACGGACTGAACAGTTCGAGTGAAGAGCTTCAAGCAAAAATATTCTAAGACCCCTGCCGAATCAATCATTCGACGACGGTCTCAGGGACTACACCTAGTGGGTGCACTCAGCGTGCCCCCACTGGATCAGTTTCCCACTCGACACGGCCCGACCGACTCGAGTGGAAGAAATACAGAACGAAAAGAAAACACCCAGTGGGTGTACAGATTCAACAAAATCAAGATGGAGAAAATCCAATCGTTTAGCAACTTAAAATCATACTTACTCGGACATTGGCTTGAAGAGCATAACTGGCGTCATAAGCAGACTCGCTGGATTCATACACCTTCTTTACTCACTGCATCATCAGACCAGCTTGGACCATAGCATCCTTGGCAGCTCATGTTTGGTCCGCTGGGACATGGTGCAGAGTGAATGCGCTCGACGCAGGAGATGGTGATGTAGCTGGAGGGATCAGCACTTGTGGTTGCCCAGTCGGACCTGAGGCTTAAGCGGTCAACACTAGAGGCTAGGTAGTCGACAAAGGGTCGGCGAAAGAAACACCAACTCGAGATGAACCACCAGGCTCTTGAAGAATAGGTTCAGGCGGTGGGTGAGACGTCTGGCTTGAAGGCACTCTCTTGGTGAAGCTCCGTGAGGTGGTCGAAGCCCTACCCCTTCCTCCTCGCTCCTTAGAGACTCCTCATCATCATCATCTGGAAGTTGGATGACATCTGTTAGAACTGTAGTCACTCTACAGTAAGATTTCAGTGGTATACCCCAATTCCACTTGACTGTCGTCATTCACTCGAAGTACAAGAACACCAACTCGAGACGAACCACCTGGCTCTTGAAGAACAGGTTCGGGTGGCGGGTGAGACGTCTGGCTTGAAGGCACTCTCTTGGTGAAGCTCCGTGAGGTGGTCGAAACCTTGCCCCTTCCTCCTGCGCTCCCCGGAGGCTCCTCCTCATCATCGTCTAGAAGTTGGATGACGTTTGTTGGCACTGTAGTCACTCGACAGTAAGATTTCAGTTGGATACCCAATTCCACTTGACCGTCATCATTCACTTGGAGTACAAGAGGGACTCATCGGGCTCGATCGCCACGATATGAGGAGTGGATGACTGACGTGCCACCGCGTGCTTCACCCACCGCTGGAGCCGCGAGCGACCGGATCACTTGCTACGGCGAGCAACGGGAAGGGAGGACGCCACGGGACCCGGTCGATACTAAGTCGAGGGCTGCCACAAGAGGACGCCACGGGCACTCTCGCGGAAGTGTGCCGCCCCATGAATGGGGAGCGCCTCGACATCGAGGGGGGCTTCCTGGAGCCAGGCCGAATCATCAATGATGAAGGTGAGCGCGCCGAGACGGATCTCGTAGCCCAAGGATAATCCACCACCGGAAAACATGTCGATGGAGATTGAAGATCGCAAGCTCATCGGAAGTCGCTTAGACGCTTGCCCCACGGTGGGGTGCCAACTGTCGTGGGAACGGATCTGACAGTAGAGATGGGGGGTACGTAGGAGAGGGCAGAGCCTAGCTATAGCGAGGTTGTACACTCGGTTTTACGAGTTCAGGCCCCTCTCGGAGGAGGTAATAGCCCTATGTCTCGGTGATGCGGAGGATTTGTTGATTGGAGTGTTGAGTTACAGGGGGTGCGAACCCTTGTGCCAGAGGGGAGAGGTGGCTTATATAGAGTGCATCGACCCCTCGCAGTCCTCTGTTACGCAAGGGTTCAATGAGGGAATAATGTCACGAACGTTACTGGTAATGCCTGTGTTTAATGATCTTTAAGGTGACGGAGTGAACGACCAACCGTTGCCATCCTGAGACAACCCTAGGCCTTCTGTCTTCTTAGTTGATTCTTGTATTCCGAGTGAATGGCGATAGTCGAGTGGAATTGGGGTGTCCGAGTGGATCTTCTGTCGAGTGAATTGCACTATTTGATGATTTCAGTCGGTATACTCTTTCCATCTTTGTAGGTCTTGGCCTCTGGTACAGTGTCCTTGGGTAGGGCACCTAGGTCAGGTCCAAGACCCTACCCTAGGTACATGTCAACGTCATTGATGAATGATCCCTCGTACCACCCACGAACGATCCCTCGTACCACCCATGAACGATCCCTCGAACCAAAGATCGAAAGCACGACCTCTCTACTTGGTTGCAAGCGTGCAACCTTCACGATGTAATACCGCTTCGCCGTCTAGAGCTAATCGTTTCCGGAGAATTAGAGGGAGGAGATTAAAACCACATTGGGCTTATAATTGTGAGAACAAGAGGATTATCCAAGCTCTAATTAGTCAACTAGGACCAACCAGAACATGAACTAGAAGAACTAGAGGAGGCTCCAAAAACTATATAATTCAAGAGACAAAAATCCTCTAGTATATATAGGTTGGAGGGGAGGGAGAGGGCAGCCACCAAGGGGGAAAGAGTCCCCCATTGTGTGCTGGCCTAGGGGAGGAGTCCCACTCCCTCCCCTAGTAGGATCCCCCCACCCCCCGCCCAAGGAAATGGAGGGCGCCACCTCCACTTGGGCCCTTGTGGCCCAAGTTGCCTTCCACCTCTTGGCCATTTAAGGCCCGTTGATATTTAAATTAAATATAAAATGTTATAAATACCTCTAGACCATTATATATATGTTAACATCTCCAGGAACATTTTCCACCTATATATAATTTATCCGTAATACCCGGTATTACCCAGTACAATCCAAAACCCTTTCAAGTGACCCCGAAACGCTTCCGGATCCTCTAGGAACTATTTCGAATATTCATGAAAAAATTACAAAATAATATTCTCATGACTCCCGTCCTACTAAAACTCAACAAATCGTGATTGCCTTAAGCTTGTGACCCTGTAGGTTTGGCAACTCATAGACATGAACGAAACCGTTCGTTCAATGATCGACAGCGGGACCGTGGACGTCCATATCGGTCCCTATGACAACACGAATGATATTTAAGTGAGACTTAGGTTATCATGTGATGTTTCCTTTGCTTTGCGATACTTCACAAAACCCGGGATGCATCGATACCCTCCCGAGTCATCACTATGCTCGTTATACCAAAATCCTCATTACCGGTTTTGTTCTTCTTTCTCGTTATTGTGTTCCGGCATTCCCATGATGAAGTACATGTGTCCGGCGAGACGATGATTGATGTCGTCACACCGAGAGGGCCCTAGTAATATCTCTCCATTGTCGGAGGAACAAATCCCACTCTCGAGCTATCCGGCCACTTGTAAAACTTTCCGATGAACCTGTAAGTTGTCTTTATGATCATGATGTTACAGGTGATGTTTGAGCAACCCCAAAGCCCACCGTATGTTAAGAAGTGACCACGATACTCTCATGGTCTAAAGAGAAATTGCACCATGTCATTACAATTGAATAGAGGCGATATTAACTCAATTAGCAACAAACAAGATTAGGTCGGTTCAATATGTTCGTTCTTCCAACATCATAATCTCAATGTTGTTTTAGGATCATCGTTACACTTAACGATATACCAAGATCCAAAAAACGTGATCGCCAACAACACTTGAGCTAGTCTTAGAGGCGAGACTAGGAACCTTTTTATTTTACTGTTTATCATTCCACACGTGCATATGAGTTTTCCACTGAATCACATATTCTAGGATCATAGTAGTTATATTATAGAATATAAAATCTTTAATTATGAATATGGGAATATAATAATAAAAATAGTATTGCCTCTAGGGCATATTTCCAGCAGTCTCCCACTTGCACTAGAGTCAATAATCTAGTTTACACAGTCTCTTTAACATCTATGGCTATCCGGTGTTGCTCATGCTTTGCTCGTGGTAGAGCCTTCGTCATCGGGTTTGACACATTCAAATCCATGTGAATCTTGAGAATTCCACATAGCCCTTCTCAACATATTGTCGGATAATGTGAGACTTGCGTGCAATGTGTCTGGTCTTCATGTGTGATCTTGGTTCCTTTGCTTGAGCAACATCACCACTATTATCACAAGAGAGGGCCATTGGATTCATCACACTTGGGACAACACCAATTTCTTCAAGAAACTTCTTGATCCAGAGCACCTCCTTTTAAGCTTCTGAAGCTGCAATATACTCTACTTCTGTTCTAGAATCTGCAACAGTATTTTGTTTGAAACTCTTCCAAACAACCGCACCACCATTAAGTGTAAAAACATAACTTGATTGAGATTTATATAGTCATCTATATCAGCCATGAATCTAGCATCGGTGTAACCATTTACAACGAGTTCTTAATCACCTCCATAAACAAGGAGTGTATCCTTTGTTCTTCTGAGGTACTTAAGAATATTCTTAACTACTGCCTAGTGAGCCAATCCTGGATCACTCTGTTATCTGCTACTAACACTTAGCACATAAGAAACATATGATCTAGTACATATCATAGCATACATGATGTAGCCAATTGCAGAGGCATATGGTACTCCACTCTTTTGCACTCGCTCATCAACTGTCTTGGGACATTGATTTTTGCTAAGTGTTACACCATGTAAAATTGGGAGAAAACCTTCCTTAGCGTTCTCCATTTTAAACCGCTTTATAACCTTGTCAATGTATGTGCTTTGACTTAGTGCTATTAGACGTCTTGATCTATCTCTATAGATCTTTATGCCCAATATATATGCAGCTTCACCTAAGTTCTTCATTGAAAACACACTCTTTGAATAATCTTTTATTGTTCCAAGATACTTAGTATCATTCCCAATCAATAATATGTCATACACATATCAGAAATTCTATAGAGCTCCCACTAAACTTCTTGTATACACAAGCTTCTTCATCATCTTTAATGAAGCCAAACCCTTTTTACTACTTCATCAGAACATTGATTCCAGCTCCTTGATGCTTGCTTCAAACCATAGATTGACCTTTGAAGCTTGAACACCTTTTTGGCATCCTTTGGATCAACAAAACCTTCTGGTTGTATCATGTATACATCCTCTTTCAAATTTTCATTTAGGAAAGCAGTTTTGACATCCATCTGTCATATCTCGTAGTCGGAATATGCAGCTATAGCCATTAAAATCCATACAAAATTTAGCATTGCTATTGGAGAGAAAGTTTCACCATAATCGGCTCTCTTAACTTGCGAAAACCCTTGTGCAACTAGACTCGCTTTGTAAATGGTTGGATTATCATCTGCGTCTATTTTCCTCTTGAAGACCCATTGACATTGTATATGTTTTACACCCCTTGGAGGATCGACCAAGTTCCAAACTTGATTCTCGTACATGGACATGACTTTGAGCCATTCTTTTGAGCTACGTGCCACCATCACTTCCTTGTAGTGTGCAAGATCATCTTCTTCTAAGATGAATATTTCATTACGAAACCATTCAGGAGGTTTGATAACTCTTCCTGACCTACGCGGTTCGGTTACAGTCTTAACTGGAGTTTCTGCATCTGGTGTAGTAACTTCTCATTCAGTTGCGCAGACAACTTCTGGAACATATTCTATATTGTTAGTCCTATTAACTTTTGGAGGTTTAGTAATCTCGTTAAGCTGAACTGTCCTCCCACTTCTTTAGCGAGAAACTCATCCTCGAGAAAGTGTCCACCTTTTGCGACAAACACTTTTTCACTTGACTTTTGGTAGAAGGAATACCCAAATGTTTCTTTGGGATAACTTACAAAGTAGCACTTGTGTGCTTTAGAATCGAGCTTGTTTGGTTGTAAACATTTTCCATAAGCTTCACAACCCCAAATTTTGAGATGCGACAAATTTGGTTTCTTGCCATTCCATAACTCATATGGTGTCGTCTCAATAGATTTAGACGGTGCTTTGTTTAGTGTATATATTGTTGTTTCAAGTGCATATCCCCAAAATGATAATGGTAGATCGGTAAACGACATCATTGACCTAACCATGTCTAACAAGGCTCGGTTATGCCTTTCTAATACACCCTTTCTTTGCGGAGTTCTAGGAGTGGTAAGTTGTGGGACAATCCCACAATCACTTAGATGCTTGCTAAACTCGTGGCTTAGATATTCTCCTCCATGATCTGATCGTAGAAAGTTTATCTTTTTGCCACTATGATTCTCAACTTAATTCTAAAATTCTTTGAATTTTTCAAATGTTTCAGGCTTATGCTTCATTAAGTAGATATACCCATATCTACTCAAATCGTCAGTGAAGGTAACGAAGTATAAGTATCCACCGCGTGCTAGAACACTCATTGGTCCACATACATCACTATGTATTATATGCAATACTTCTAGCGCCTGTTCAAGATGACCAGTGAACTATGTTTTGGTCATTTTACCCATCGGACAAGCTTCACATGTATCAAATGATTCAGAATCAAATGATGTTAACACTCCATCTTTATGAAGTTTTTGCATGCGTTTCTTTCCGATATGACAAAGACAGCAGTGCCACATATAAGTGGTATTATTAGTCTTCTTAAGACATTTAACATTAATGTTATAGACTTCTTTCTCACGTTCAAGATCTAATATGAATAATCCACCAACCATGGGTGCAAATCCATAAAACAAATCCTTATAAATATTGAACAACTATTGCTCTCAGATATATAAGAATGACCATCATTTATCAAACATGATCCAGAGATAATGTTCTTACATAACTTTGGAACAAAATAACAATTATTCAGTTCTAAGATAAATCCTGAAGGTAGGCTTAATGATATGACACCGACAGCCTGAGCAGAGATCCCATCACCATTTCTGACACGCATCACAACTTTCATTCTTTCCCAGCTTGTGAATCTTCCGTAGTCCCTGTGTGGTGTTGCAAATATGAGCAACCGACCCGGTATCAAATACCCAAGACTTGGAATTTTCATCAAGTAGAATATCTATAACATTAACATGGATAACTTTTATACCTTTACCAGCAGATGAGTTCTTCTTATCTGCCAGATACTCTATGCAATTTATTTTCTAGTGTCCTTTCTCCTTGTAGTAGAAGCAAATATTCTCGCAAGAAGCTCCACCCTTGTTCCTCTTGGTGTTATGCTTTCTTTTGAAACTCTTTGTCTTGTTTACAAGCAACTTTTGCTAGTTCTGCAACCCGATCTCGTTGGTTTTGAGCATCGCTTCATGAAGTGATGAAATGATCAAATCATTTTCCGGTGTCTTAGGAAAATCTATTTCCATTGCATTGATACTATAAAAATAGTCTACAAGTCTGGCACTTTTCTCACTAACTTTAGCTATTTTGCATCCACCCAATGCTTCAGTCATCTCATGAACTTTAACTCTATCATTATGATACATAACTTCTAGTGCTTTAGTAATTTGAACAACACTTAGATGTTCAAAATGTTTCTATAACACTTGATCCATGCAAGATAGTAATACATCTACAACGTATCTACTTTTCCAAACACTTTTGCCCTTGTTTTGGACTCTAACTTGCATGATTTGAATGGAACTAACCCGGACTAACGCTGTTTTCAGCAGAACTGCCATGGTGTTATTTTTGTGCAGAAATAAAAGTTCTCGGAATGACCTGAAAATCCACGGAGACACATTTTGGAATTAATGAAAAATACTGGCGAAAGAATCAGCATCAGGGGGCCCACACCCTGTCCACGAGGGTGCAGGGCGCGTCCCCCTGCCTCGTGGGCCCCCTATGACTCCAACGACCTCAACCTCAACTCCATATATTCACTTTCAGGGAGAAAAAAATCAGGGAGAAGGATTCATCGCGTTTTACGATACGGAGCCGCCACCAAGCCCTAATCTTCCTCGGGAGGGCTGATCTGGAGTCCGTTCGGGGCTCCGGAGAGGGGAATTCTTCACCATCGTCATCATCAACCATCCTCCATCACCTATTTCATGATGCTCACCGCTGTGCGTGAGCAATCTCATCATAGGCTTGCTGGACAGTGATGGGTTGGATGAGATTTACCATGTAATCGAGTTAGTTTTGTTAGGGTTTGATCCCTAGTATCCATTATGTTTTAAGATTGATGTTTCTATGACTTTGCTATGCTTAATGCTTGTCACTAGGGCCCGAGTGCCATGATTTTAGATCTGAACCTATTATGTTTCCATGAATATATGTGAGTTCTTGATCCTATCTTGCAAGTCAATAGTCACCTACTATGTGTTATGATCCGGCAACCCCGAAGTGACAATAATAGGGACCACTCCCGATGATGACCGTAGTTTGAGGAGTTCATGTATTCACTAAGTGTTAATGCTTTGGTTCGGTACTCTATTAAAAGGAGGCCTTAATATCCCTTAGTTTCCAATAGGACCCAGCTGCCACGGGAGGGCAGGACAAAAGATGTCATGCAAGTTCTTTTCCATAAGCACGTATGACTATATTCGGAATACATGCCTACATTACATTTATGAACTGGAGCTAGTTCTGTGTCACCCTATGTTATAACTGTTTGCATGAGGAATCACATTTGACATAATTATCCATCATTGATCCACTGCCTACGAGCTTTTCACATATTGATCTTTGCTTAGTTACTTTTCCGTTGCCACTGTTACGATTGCTACGAAAACTACTAGTGTTACTTTTTCCACTGTTACCGTTACTTCCATACTACTTTGCTACTAAATACTTTGCTGCAGATATTAAGTCTTTCAGGTGTGGTTGAATTGACAACTCAACTGCTAATACTTGAGAATATTCTTTGGCTCCCCTTGTGTAGAATCAATAAATTTGGGTTGAATACTCTACCCTCGGAAACTGTTGCGATCCCCTATACTTGTGGGTTATCAGATAGCATAATACTTTTGACAACACTGAAATCATTCTTGCAAGATATGAGCACATTGATGACATCTTGAGATGCTCCTAGCGCCGAGTAGTCACCAAGTGGTTGATCAAGCACATATTCTTTCTTAGCACTTTTTATAACATATCTCAGAGTGTGAAGCCAATCCTCATAGTTTGCACCACTTGTAGTCAACTTTTCTTTCTCAAACAGGGGTGCTAAATTTAAACTATTGCAAGCCATTGATCTACAACAACAAACACATGATTCAATTAGAGATGTATCCATATTTAATGTTGCACTAGTGTTTATAATTTTGATATAAAGTGGACTCTTGATATCTCCTTTTTATTGATCTGGTATTGGAACAAGAAAGGGTATCCCACACCTATTTCTCCAGAAGTGACCCTAGGTATTGAACCCGCGAGAGGAAGACTCCCTTGAAACAATGGTCTCTAGCAAGCTTTTGGCAAAGTGTCAAATCCAGCTTTTGACAGGATCAACAAGCAAATTGTGATTCAAACACTTATAATAAAAATAAGGTATGTGGATGATGTCTTAATGCTTACAACCATGAATTGGCGTTGGGATAAAAAATGATATTAGTTGGTTCTCGGGAAGTCACCCATTGTTAGGACCGAGAATATATCGACCAGAGGGGGTGAATGGGAGATTCAAAATTTCTTTCGAAAGTTTTGAACAGATCCCAATCACAATAGCGGAATAATGAACAGAGGGAAATGGACCGAATCAATCTTCTTCGTCAGAAGCACACTCCTCAATGAATGAAGTGATAATGAAGCGAGCTTGGGAAATCACAGGTTTTAACTACGATGAGAGTTATGCAACAAGCAAACAGATGCAATAGTACGAGCGAAAACATGATGCAGATGATGAGAGATATGTAGGATGGATAACCTAGGTGAATTGATAATGATTAAATAGAGTGAAAAAATGCAACAGGATGATATACGAAGAATAACTTATGAGAATGACAACAGGGGTGACATACGATGAGAAACTACGATAGATGAAATCATCAGATAAACAGTCAACATAGAGCACGAAAGAGAACTGTTGAATGAAATGTAGTAAAGTAGATTGAACCAGTGGTGCTCAACGGCGACATAGAGATTTGGTAGACCAGTTCACCCTTCCACCAAAGGGCTACGTCTGGTTGGAGGGGCTATGACTTAACACGGAAGATAAACTCTCTTCACCCTATTCTCCTTCTACTCGAAGCTGATCAGACTCCAGTTGATTTCACTCATGGTATGTCACGCCCAATATGCGACTCTATCCTAAAGGAACTCAAAGGTCCCACCAAGGATAGAACCGCATATTGACACGCTTTTGCAAGGTGGATATCATTACATCGTACCATTACATAATAGTTGGGGATACATAAAAAGGCATACAAATGCCACAAGAATACAACAATGCATCATACATAAGAACAACATCTGACTACAGATGAAACACAAAGAGAAACTCAAGCAATATCCACCCTCTAGCGCAGGCTGCCGACCCGGAACCTATCTCAAGATCGATGAAGAAGAAGAAGAACTCCAAAACAAGTAAACATCGCTCTTGCATCATGATCATCGCATTACCTGTACCTGCAACTGTTGGTGTAGTAATCTATGAGCCACGAGGACTCAGCAATCCCATTACCATGGTTATCAAGACTGGCAAAGCTTAATGGGTAAGGAAAGGGTAAGTGGTGAGGTTGCAGCAGCGGCTAAGCAATGTATGGTGGCTAACATGCGAGTACAAGAGTAAGATGAGAAACTACACAAATGGTCACAAACTAGTGATGATCAATAAGTGATCCTGAACTACTTACGTTCAAATATAACCCAACCGTGTTCTCCTCTCAAACTTCCCCGAAAAGAGACAATCACAGTTACACATGCGGTTGGTATATTTTAATTGAGTTTACTTCAAGTTCACTACAACCAGATATTAACAAATTCCCATTTACCACATAACCGCGGGCACGGCTCTCGAAAGTTTAAACCCTGCAGGACCCTCCGATCAGACTCGAAATCCCGGTGCACAAGACATTTCGGCAATGGTAAAGCTAATCCAGCAAGACCTCCCGGTGTGCCGACACCCTGATAGTAGCCGCGCGTATCTCGTCACGGGCCACGACCGGATAGGTCAGCCTACGAGTAAAAACAGAACCTTGGGTTGCCCCGTGGTGGCCCCGCAGTCTGCCCATTTGGGACCAACACCATCAACACTAGCCCCCTGTTTATGTAGAAAGAATCCTCGGGTTCATGATGCCCTATGCCAATTAATTATTTAGTTCAATATTATTATGTCATATGTTCAACCCAATGTTGGGCCTTGCTAGAAGAGTTTTATTCAAAGCGAACTGTCAAGAGGGGCCCATAAACCCTCACCGTGTTAGGGACGCAAAATCAAGGAACATAACACCGGTATGATGGAAACTAGGCGGCAAGAGTGGAACAAAACACCAGGCAAAAGGTCGAGCCTTCCACCCTTTACCAAGTATATACATGCATTAATTAAATAAGAGATATTGTGATATCCCATGATATCCATGTCCCAACATGGAACAACCTGCACTGCACCTACAACTAGCAACGCTATAAGAGGGGCTGAGCAAAGCGGTAACATAGCCAAACAACTGTTTGCTAGGAAGGGCGAAAAGGTTAGAGGCTATCATGGCAATTTGGGAGGCTTGATAAACAAGTGGTAGGTAGCGCGACATAGCGATAGCATCAAGACAACTAGCATAGCAAAGATAGTAGTGAGATTCAAGGTGACGGTCATCTTGCCTGAAATCCCGCTACGAAGAAGAACGAGTCCATGAAGTAGATGAAGACACGTAGATGAACCAAGAGTAAACGAAAGAATCCTCACGATCGCAACGAAACATGAACTATCAAGAAGAAGCACGCCCGGAAAGAAGCAAACAACACGGTAAACACACAACACATAAACATGGCATGATGCCCATCTAAGTATGATGCATGACAAGGCTACATGATGCTACTCATGGCAAGAGATGATTCATACAATAACCACACGTCAAAGCAAGTTTAAATGAGGCCGTAATCAACATATACAATTCCGGAAACTCGCCATATGCAAATTTCGAAAATGATACTGATCTGAACAAAACATTAAGTTAAAGTTGTTAAACACCAAGTTAAAATGCACCAAGATTATCTACACATCTTTCTAGTCAAGTTACATATGAAGTTCATTTAATTCGGAGCTACGGCCTAGAAGATATAAGAAAAACAAGTTGAACATGGCATTGATGCAAATGCAAGCAAAATACAACCACAAACACTCCAAAACAAGAATGCAATAAGGTAACATGAAACTACAAGCAAAACGAAGCAAGTTTCATATAGAGCATGCTCAAAATGGAGCAACGGCTCAACACATACACTCAATACAAGTTTCAAACACAATCTGCCCAAAACAACAACTAAGGACTTTGCAATCAAGGAAACAACATGCTACAGGAAACATATGGGCATAAACATGACATGCACTTGAAGAAAAGGTTACATGCTTCAATTATCATGAAGGTTCAGGTTCATAGGCATCAAGATTAAACCAATATGATCAATGCAAAAGGCAACTTAATAACCCAGATTATGACTTAGTGAAAAACATGGCATACATGTGAGCAGAAATAACATGTTGACATGTTAGAGGCATGAAACAATGATGCTACAGTGCAAGAACATTACAAGCAAAAGCATGGCATTAAATTACAGGTTAAACATGGCAAAACATGGTTACCATCAAGACAAGTAAGCAAGTCATAACAGATTCTCAGACTTTGTGAAAAACAGAGCAAGGCTGAAAACAGATTCATGATGCATACTTTGAGACAACAAAAGTATATGCTACATGAACATTTCATGGCATCAAAGGGCATGTCAAGCATGTACAGGTAGAGAACAATAGAACATGCTCAAAACATCATGGCAAGATTGCAAACGATAATAGATTCACAGACTTAGTGAAATAAACTGAACATGGAAGGAACATCGATAATTAGGCACGTTTGCGAGCTTGTGCAACTCACCACAAAGATTTTATAGCATGGGAATATAACCAACAACAAGAAGGCATATTTTTTCAACTACTCATGGAAATAACATGGTCATAGGATGGATATAACACTAGCTATTCACATGGTAAAAATGAACTTACTGTTAACAAGCTGATCGCAACATTATTTAGCAACTTGAGAGCATGGTAACAACAAGCTACAACAGGCTATAATTGCAAACAAGAGCATGTATGGATAGAGCATAACAGGATCTACAAAACATTCTTACTGAGCATCTACTGGTTATGCATGGATTCACTTGTAGCATCAAGCTAACATGGCAACATAATGTAGTAGATTCAGACTTGGCAGAAATCATCAAGTCACTAAAATTAGCAACAACAAGTATCCTACTTTGCAAGCTTGTGCTAGTCACCATAGGACACATAAAAATACATGGATTGCACCACTGTAAAGATGGCATGAATATGCTCCTAAAACATGTGGACATGATGCTCAAAAGATAAACACACAAAATGCTATGAAAAAGACAAATCACCAAGTTATGATAATTCTCAGCAGGTTATATCATGTAGCACTTATGCAACAAGGATTAAGGCAACAACATGAACAGTGGCATGCATGCAAACTACACAAACATCTAGAGCACTCAGAGAGGAACGTTCATATGAATAACATCACCAAAGGACAAACATGCACACAGTTATGAGCCTCACTAAATGCATACATGATGCTGATTTTTCAGACTTAGCCAAAACGGGGATGAGCGCAAAATAACAAAACAAGCCTAGGGCGGGGCATAGGTGGGCGCTCACCATGGGCTCATCCCAGGTCGAGGAAGGAGGTAGGCCGAGGCAGACAGGGAAGTTGGGCTGGGCCGGCCCACAAGGCGGTGCTAGGCCCTGAGGCACGGTGGCCCATGTGCGGGTCAACGCGAGCGGCGGCGTAGGGGGTCGGGGTCGAGGATGACCCTGTCGACAGGGACGGTGGCGGGACTCCGGCGCGGCAAGGACGAGGGGCGGCCGGGTCCGGACGACGACGGGCACCAGGCGGCGGGGCAAATCCGGGTGGGGCCGCCGCGGATCCCTGCGCGGAGGTGGTCGGTGACGCTTGGGGAGGCAGCCTCGACGCGGATATGGGCGGCTGCAGTGGGGAGCTCCGGCGGGCGGCGCTTGGCGGCAGCGAGCGGTGCCGGCGACGAGGCGCCCGGGGCGGCGAGCGGCATCGGTGGTGGTCGGCGGCAGCGCAGCCAGCAAAGGCGGCGGAGGTGCGAGCGCGGCGCGGCCCAGGGCGGGCCGACCATGGGCCGGGCAGGCCGTGGAGGTGGGAGGAGAGGGAAGGCCAGCAGGGCTGACGTGTCGCGCCCCGATTGGGCATGGGCGGCGGCGCGGACGTGTCTGGCGCCGGACGGACATATCCAGTGGCGCGAGGAGGAAGAGGACTAGGGTTTTACCTGAAAAATGGAGGGGAAGGGGCCTTTTATATAGATTCTGGGAGCTAGGAGAGGGCTATTGAGGTGCGTTTTTCGCCCACACGGTCGTGATCCAACGGTGAAGAGCATGGAGGGGGTTTAGATGGGCTAGTTGGCTGTTGTGGAGGGGTGCTGGGTTGCAAAGAGAAGGAGGGCTTCGGTTAATGCGGTTAATCATTGGGGAATCAAATGACCTCCAAATGGAACGAAATTTGACAGGCGGTCTACCGGTGATATACCAAGGCCACTCAACAAATCTCGGTCCATTCTGAGAACGTTTTTCACCCGTTCACGAATCGAGATCTGAGAGGTGCAGCCGGTGCATGTGAGAGTGTCGGATCCCAAAACAGACAACGGAGAAAGCTGGGAAACCCGGACAGATGCAAGTTTTGAAAACATGAGGATGCAATGCACATGATGACATGGCAATGATGGCGAATAACTGGAGGACACCTGGCGCATCGGACTCGGGGCGTTACATGGTAGATCCTCATCGGCGATCTCCAAACCTTCGGTCGACCTTCATGAATGATACGTCTCCAATGTATCTATAATTTTTGATTATTGCATGCTGTTATATTATCAATCTTGGATGTTTTATAATCATTTTATAGTCATTTATATCATTTTTTGGTACTAACCTATTGACATAGTGCCAAGTGACAATTGCTATTTTTGCATGTTTTTTACATCGCAGGTAATCAATATCAAACGGAGTCCAAATGCAGCGAAACGTTTTGTGGAATTTTTTGGACCAGAAGACAACCAATGGGCCGAAGAAGCACCTGGGGGCTGCTCCGAGGGGAGCACAACCCACCATGGCGTGCTTGGAGGCCCAGGCGCGCCCTGGTGGGTTGTGCCCACCTCGGGTGCCCCCCGGATTACCTATTTAATCTATAAATACGCCAATATTCCATAAACCCTAGGGGAGTCGACGAAAATTAATTCCAGCCGCCGCAGAGTCCAGAACCACCATATCCAATCTAGACACCATCACAGAGGAGTTCACCACTTCAATTGGTGCCTCTCCGATGATGCGTGAGTAGTTATTTGTAGACCTTCGGGTCCATAGTTAGTAGCTAGATGGCTTCCTCTCTCTTGTTTGATTCTCAATACAATGGTCTCTTGGAGATCCATATGATGTAACTCTTTTGCGGTGTGTTTGTTGGGATCCGGTGAACTTTGAGTTTATGATCAGATCTATCTCTTTTTACCCATGAAAGTTATTTGAGTTTCTCTGATCTCTTATATGCATGATTGCTTATAGCCTCGTATTTCTTCTCTGATATTTGGGTTTTGTTTGGCCAACTTGATATATTTATCTTGCAATGGGAAGAGGTGCTTTGTAGTGGGTTCGATCTTACGGTGCTTGATCCCAGTGACAGAAGGAGAACCGACACGTATGTATCATTGCTACTAAGGATAAAAGTATGGGGTCTATTTCTAAATAAATAGATCTTGTCTACATCATGTCATCGTTCTTATTGCATTACTCAGTTTTTCCATGAACTTAATACACTAGATGCATGCTGGATAGCGGTCAATGTGTGGAGTAATAGTAGTAGATGCAAGCTGGAGTCAGTCTACTAATCTTGGACGTGATGCCTATATAATGATCATTGCCTGGATATCGTCGTGATTATTTGAAGTTCTATCAATTGCCCAATAGTAATTTGTTTACCCACCGTTTTCTATTTTTCTCGAGAGAAGCCACTAGTGAAATCTACGGCCCATGGGTCTCTTTCTCATATTATTTGCCTTTGCGATCTATTTTCCTTTTCTTTTATTTTCAGATCTATTAAACCTGAAATACCCAAAATACCTTGCTGCAATTTATTCTTATTTATTTTATTTGGCGTTCGATCTATCAATCTACTTCAATTTATTCATGTCCGTTTGCCAATTTCTGGCGCCGTTACCCGAAAGGGATTGACAACCCCTTTAATACGCCGGGTTGCGAGTATTTGTTATTTGTGTGTAGGTGCCGTTTACATATTGTTGCTTGGTTCTCCTACTGGTTCGATAACCTTGGTTTCTTCACTGAGGGAAATACCTACCGTCGATGTGCTGCATCATCCCTTCCTCTTTGGGGAAATACCTACGTAGCTTCAAGCCGCATCGGTGAACCACAATCACTCTTGGTTGCTGAAGATCTAGCTCGGTGACTATAACAACTCTTCAACACTCAAGCGGAAACCTATCTATCTACAGAGTGCACAACTCTCAAGAGTAATAAGTACAAGAACTCTAACTCAAAACTACTGTGATGCTAAACCACTGTCTGAGTTTGGGCTCTTGATTTTCTCTCGGTGAATCTTAAACTCAAATCAGTCGGAGAGAGGTTTCTCAAATCAATCTTCTCAGAAATCTCAAGTGGAGTAGCCAGCGGACAATGTTGGAGCGGGGTGGCCATTCATAGCCGTAGCCTTCGCTGATGGGAAAAAGACCAAATTGGACATCGAGAGCAGCCAATGCCGAACAACATGAGTCCAATGTTTGGATTTGAGCACAACGGTAACATTACTTGAGGAACAAGTAATGCTAACTCCTTGGTCAGAGACAAATCTCTCATAGCGAAGAAGATCAAAGTCTCTTGCTGACAAGTATTTGCTCGGACACAAAGAGATTTCTCTCGCAACTTTCATAGGTTTTGGCTAGGCATCACAGTGGATCTAAGCTTCGAGAACCTATACCCCTCTTAATAGTACAGAGGTCCTATGACTCAAATGAATGAAAGAAGAACACAGAGATGAATACTACGTCTTCACTTTGTCTTCGACTTCCATTTGTTGTAGTCAATTTCTTCGGACAACGATACCAAACCAAATGCTTTGCTTTAGCAGTAAAACTTCGAGGGGTTAAATTCTCCACATCAAACTTCTCGTCTATATAACTTCATCAGATATAGCTCGTTCTTCTCTGCAACGCAGGTATACTTGGGTGAAGTTACTCGAACTTGACACCAGCGACAACATTCACTTCGGGTTTTGTATGGACTATTTCTCTCTGTATGCACTTGCAAACAAATCAGTCCATACCTGTTTCTGTCAACAATTTCCAAAACACAAGGTAGGCAGATATTGCACCAACACCCATCAAGAGTTTCGTGCTTCATATCAGAGTGTGGGATGTGTCCATATAACATCTTGACCGGCATGAGTCCTGCATCAAGAATCAGTTGTCCTACTGAAGGCCCTATCTGGCTCGCGGGGTTGCCCCGGTAATGAAGATAATAATATTAGACAAAACCATTGGGCGTTTAATGACTACACCTCATGAATCCCCAAGGGTATGATCCATGTTACCCTACTAAACCTCATTGTCACCGGTGTTCGGTATAACACTTCACGGTCCCCTTGCTGCTAGCCTCACCAATGCTCAATCTCCATGATCTTGGGTACCTGCAGGGATGAAGATCGCGGACAAGACAAGAGATACTTCACAAAACAATTTTATTTCATAGATATGGGACATTGTGTCAAATACTTCCATTGACCGCTTCACCAATTACCTGGGGTTGCAAGGCTCATGCCTCACCCCATACCTTACCAAACTACTCACACATGGAAATCAGATCGTGAGAAGAAAACATTGAAGAACACATCTTGGGATTGATTGATTGCAATATGTCTTACAATGGATGCCTTGTGCGATGCATGATTACAAGTATGAACTAGATGAGAGGGCACTATGGTGGTGGAGATGGCTATGGAGATGAAAATGGCAGCGGCTAGGATTTGTGGATGAAGATGATGATGAACAGGTTCTGGTTGTGCTCAACACTCCTCTTTCTCCCCTTCCCGTTGACATTTCGATGGGGTCCCCTTTATAAAAGTTGTTCGGGTGGATGACCTGCCTCGGTTTCCACACAAAATGGCTGCTCACGCAAGCGCGTGTAGTCGCATGGAACGCCGTCTTTGGCTTTGGTGGCCTTCTGACGCCTCCAGGTGACTTATTTCTTCTCCATTTTCCTTCCTTTCCTTTCTCCCACGTGATTTCTTCCCTTTTTATCCCATTTCCTATGGGAAAAATAAATAAATAGATGATTTTGTGGAATCCTTTGCATTCATTAGTCATTAGTGGCAATATCAAAGCGAATATCTCTCTTTTAGTGAAATAATTTGGTCTAAACAAGGTTGAAATGAGTGTAAAAATATAACTCATTAACTCCCACTCAGATCAATATCTCTCATAATTGAAAGTGAGGGATTGAAGATCCTGATTTCATTCACACCCATGGATGGTAGCACCTCATATTATGTGAATTTGAACCGATAGGCAATCTTCTGGCGATCATATCTTCATATGGCTCATGTTCATCTTTCGATGCTTTGTGCTCCGAGCTCAGAACTTTTCTGCTAGAATTTCAAGACAACCAAGTGTTTCTGCTTTGAAGTCCTACCTCACCCGCCTTACACTTCACTTCTTGTGTGTACTCATGGTAACGTGTAGTACTCCGAAAGGCCACATGTTATAGACAGTTGCAACACTGGGAAGAGCACCTTTTAGCTTGATATTTACTATGAGAGATTCCCTAATAATTAACTACTGCGCAATCAAAGGGTGCAAACAACAAAGGGATAAACATCTCAGGTAGTTCATAAAAGCATGATATTGTATAGCCCTTGGCGTCGGGAATCTCCGTGATCATCTTCAATCTCTAGTTGAAGCATCGTGATGGCCAATATTTCTTTGTTGTGGCAGCTGTTTCAAAAATGATGTCGTGGCGGTAATTTTAGAAAGGTTGTCGTGTCGATCCTTTCAGAAAACATTGTCGTGGCACCAAATTCAGAAATTCTGCCATGGCATGAAATTATAGCACCTCGTCCCACGCCATCTACACCTTCTCCTCGTCGAGGTCCTCCATGTACGGTTGCCATCGTCACATGTAACTTGTAGGCTATCTCTACAAAATTTACATTAACGTGGCAATCTCATGGCTCTAGCCATCATGCTGTGACGCGTAGGCCACTTAACATTACAACATCTAGCCATCTCATACATAAACTCTTTACCACGACGAAGGCTATACCACATCACATGCATACCCTAAAGGAAATATGCCCTAGAGGCAATAATAAAGTTGTTATTTTTTATTTCCTTATTCATGATAAAGGTTTATTATTCATGCTAGAATTGTATTGATCGGAAACCTAAATACATGTGTGGATACATAAACCAATACCGTGTCCCTAGTGAGCCTCTACTACACTAGCTCGTTGATCAAAGATGGTTAAGGTTTCCTAACCATAGAAATGTGTTGTCATTTTATAACGGGGTCACATCATTAGGAGAATGATGTCATGGACAAGACCCATCCGTAAGCTTAGCATAATGATCGTACAGTTTTATTGCTATTGCTTTCTTCATGTCAAATACATATTCCTTCGACTATGAGATTATGCAACTCATGGATACCGTAGGAATACCTTGTGTGCTATCAAACATCACAACATAATTGGGTGATCATAAAGATGCTCTAGAGGTATCTCCAAAGGAGTTTGTTGAGTTGTCATAGATCAAGATTAGGATTTGTCACTCCGAGTATCAGAGAGGTATCTCTGGGCCTTCTCGGTAATACACATCATAAGCTTGCAAGCAAACGACTAAGGAGTTAGTCACGAGGTGATGTATTATGGAATGAGTAAAGAGACTTGCCGGTAAACAGATTGAATCAGGTATAGAGATACCGACGATCGAATCTCTGGCAAGTAAAATACCGATGGACAAAGGGAATTACATATGTTGTCATAATGGTTCGACCGATAAAGATCTTCATAGAATATGTAGGAACCAATATGGGCATCTAGGTTCCACTATTGGTTATTGACTGGAGAGGTGTCTCGGTCATGTCTACATAATTCTCAAACCCGTAGGGTCCGCATGCTTAACGTTCGATGATGATATAGTGTTATATGAGTTATCTGATTTGGTGACCGAATGTTGTTCGAAGTCCCAGATGAGATCACGGACATGACGAGGAGTCTCAAAATGGCCGAGAGATAAAGATTGATATATTGGATGATAGTATTCGGACACCGGAAGTGTTTCGGGGGTTACTAGGTACTTATCGGGTCACCAGAAGGGGTTCTGGGCACCCCCGACAAAAGTTATGGGCCTTATGGGCCAAGAGAGGAAACACATCAGACACAAGGGGCTGGTGCGCCCCTCATAGCAGGCCGGCCAAGGAGGAGAAGGAAACGGGGAGGAAAAGGAAAGTGTGGATTAGCATTCCCACTTCCTTCCCTCTCCCCCCTCTTTCCTTCCCCCTTGGGAATACATGGCAGGGGGCGCGGCCAGGGGAGGAGCCCTAGGGCCGGCCGGCCACCTATGTGGTGCACCAGGCTTCCTCCCCTGCCCCTTCCACCTATATATATGTGGGAGGGGGGCGCCTAGCACACAACAGGTCAATTGTTACCCGTGTGCGGCTCCCCCTCCACTGTTTACACACCCGGTCATATTTTCGTAGTGCTTAGGCGAAGCCCTGCGGAGATCACTTCACAATCACCATCACCACGGTCGTGCTAACGGAACTCATCCACTACCTCGTCGTCCTGCTGGATCAGGAAGCGGAGGACGTCACCAAGCTGAACGTGTGCAGAACACGGAGGTGTCGTACGCTCGTTACTTGATCGGTTGGATCGCAAAGAAAATTTGACTACGTCAACCTCGTTGTGAAATGCTTACGGTCTACGAGGGTACATAGACATACTCCGCCCTCGTTGCTATGCATCTCCATGGATAGATCATTGCATGTGCGTAGAATTTTTTTGTTTTCCATGCAATGTTTCCCAACAGTGGCATCATGAGCCAGGTCTATGCGTAGATGATATGCACGAGTAGAACACAAAGAGTTGTGGGCGGTGATATTCATACTGCTTACCACCAACGTCTTATTTTGATTTGGTGGTATTGTGGGATGAAGCGGCCCGGACCAACCTTACATGTCCACGCACATGAGACCAGTTCCAACTGGCATGCAACTAGTTTTGCATAAAGGTGACTTGCGGGTGTCTGTTTCTCCTACTTTAGTCGAATCGAATTTGACTACGGCTGGTCCTTAAAGAAGGTTAAAACATAAAACTTGATGAATCACCGTCGTGGTTTTATGCGTAGGTAAGAACGGTTCTTGCTAGAAGCCCGTAGAAGCAACGTAAAACTTGCAACAACAAAGTAGAGGACATCTAACTTGTTTTTGCAGGGCATGTTGTGATGTGATATGGTCAAGATATGATGTGATATATGTAGATGTATGAGATGATCATGTTTTGTAATATCGACAACCGGCAGGAGCCTTAGGGTTGTCTCTTTATTGTATGAAGTGCAAGCGCCATGTAACTGCTTTACTCTATCACTATGCGTTAGAGATAGTTGTAGACGCAATAGTTGGCATGACGACCTCGACGCAATGACGCTACACTGCAGATCAAGGTGTCAAGCCAGTGACGATGGAGATCATGACAATGCTTTGGAGATGGAGATCAAAAGCACAAGATGATGGCCATATCATGTCACGTATTTTGATTGCATGTGATGTTTATCTTTTATGCATCTTACTTTGCTTAGAATGGTGGTAGCATTATAAGATGATCCCTTCACTTAATTTCAAGATAAAAGAGTTCTCCCTGAGTATGCACCGTTGCTACAGTTCGTTGATAACCCACAAGTATAGGGGATCGCAACAGTTTTCTAGGGTAGAGTATTCAACCCAAATTTATAGATTCGACACAAGGGGAGCCAAAGAATATTTGCAAGTATTAGCAGCTGAGTTGTCAATTCAAGCACATCCGGAGATTAATTATCTGCAGCAAAGTGATCAGTAGCAAAGTAGTATGATAGTTTTGATAATAGTAGCAGCATCAATAGTAACGGTAACAGTGATAGCAGTAGTTTTGTAGCAAGTGCAACAGTAATGATAGGAGTAGTAACTTAGCAAGAACAATATAATAGAAATTCGTAGGCATTGGATCGGCGATTTGTTGGTTGATATTCATCATGTGATAGTCATAACCTAGGGCAATACGACACTAGCTCCAGTTCATAAATATAATGTAGGCATATATTCCGTAAATAATCATACATGCTTATGGAAAGAACTTGCATGCCATCTTTTGTCCTACCCTCCCATGGCAGCGGGGTCCAATTGGAAGCTAAGGGATATCAAGGCCTCCTTTTAATAGAGAACCAGAACAAAGCATTAACACACGGTGAATACATGAACTCCTCAAACTACGGTCATCACCGGGAGTGGTCGTGACTATTGTCACTCCGGGTTTGCCGGATCATAACACGCAGTAGGTGACTATAACTTGCAAGATAGGATCTAGAAGATAGATATAATGGTGATAACATAAACGGTTCAGATCTGAAATCATGGCACCCGGGCCCAAAGTGACAAGCATTAAGCATGGCAAAGTCATAGCAACATCAATCTCATAACATAGTGGATACTAGGGATCAAGCCCTAACAAAACTAACTAGATTACATGATGAATCTCATCGAACTCTCACCGACCAGCTAGCCTACGAAAGAATTACTCACTCCCGGTGGGGAGCATCATGGAATTGGCGATGGATAAGGGTTGGTGATGACGAAGATTAAAGATCCCCCTCTCCGGAGCCCCAAATGGACTCCATATCTGGCTCCCGATGAAGAACAGGAGGTGACGGCAGCTCCGTCTCGTGGAACGTGATAATTCTTTCTCCCTGATTTTTTTCTGGAAAAATAGGATTTTATAGCATCGGTTTCAGGGTCTGCGGGGCCACCAGGTGGGGACAACCCACCTGGGTGCGCCTAGTGGGAGGGCGCGCCCTGGTGGGTTGTGCCCACCCAGGTGCCCCTCCGATGGTTCTTGGCTCCATAAATTCTCATATATTGTATAAAAAATCCTCGCAAAGTTTTGTTCCATTCCAAGAACTTCATTTCTGCAAAAAAAACAACACCATGGTAGTTGTGCTGAAAACAGCGTCAGTCCGAGCTTAGTTTCATTCAAATCATGCAAATTAGAGTCCCAAACAAGAGGAAAGGCGTTAGGAAAGTAGATATGTTGGAGACACATCAACTCCCCCAATCTGAAACCTTTGCTTGTCCTCAAGCAATTCAGTTGATAAACTGAAAGTGAAAAAGAAAAACTTTTACGAACTCTTTTGCTCTTGTTTGCATAAATAAGCTTAAACAACAACCAGGTTTTCAGCCAATATTATAACTAACCATGCCGACAATAACTCTTAAAAATTGTATTAACTCATGTCAATGACATAATCAGCTGGCGAGTAATAATAAGATATCTCAAACAGCAACACGTTGTCAAAACAACCATGATATAATATGACAATAGTGGTCTCTCGCTAGCCCTTTCCGAGACCACAAAACATAAATGCAGAGCACCTCCAAAATTCAAGCATTGACTAAACATTGTAATTCATGGTAAAAAAGATCTAGTCATGATGCACCCAACTGTGATGCCCCCGATTTGACCGTACACTAATCATACACGCAAACATGTACGATCAAGATCAGGGACTCACGGGAAGATATCACAACACAACTCTACAAATAAAATAAGTCATACAAGCATCATATTACAAGCCAGGGGCCTCGAGGGCTCGAATACAAGAGCTTGATCATAGACGAGTCAGCGGAAGCAACAATATCTGAGTACAGACATAAGTTAAACAAGTTTGCCTTAAGAAGGCTAGCACAAACTGAGATACAGATCGAAAGAGGCGTAGGCCTCCTGCCTGGGATCCTCCTAAACTACTCCTGGTCGTCATCAGCGACCTGCACGTAGTAGTAGGCACCTCCAGTGTAGAAGGAGTCATTGTCGACAGTGGCGTCTGGCTCCTGGGCTCCAACGTCTGGTCGCAGCAATCGGGTAAAGAAAGGGGGGAAAAGAGAGGGCAAAGCAACCGTGAGTACTCATCCAAAGTACTCGCAAGCAAGGAGCTACACTACATATGTATGCATTGGTATCAAATGGAATAAGGCTATCATATGTGGACTGAACTGCAGAATGCCGGAATAAGAGGGGGATAGCTATTCATATCAAAGACTACGCTTCTGGTAACCTCCATCTTGCAGCAGAAGAAGAGAGTAGATGATAATTCACCAGGTAGCATCGCATAGCATAATCCTAACCGATGATCCTCCCCTCGTCGCCCTGTGAGAGAGTGATCACCGGTTGTATCTGGCACTTGGAAGGGTGTGTTTTATTAAGTATTCAGTTCTAGTTGTCATAAGGTCAAGGTACAACTCGAAGTCGTCCTATTACCGAAGATAATGGCTATTCGAATAGATTAACTTCCCTGCAGGGGTGCACCACATAACCCAACACGCTCGATCCCATTTGGCCGGACACACTTTTCTGGGTCATGTCCGGCCTCGGAAGATCAACACGTCGCAGCCCTACCTAGGCACAACAGAGAGGTCAGCACGCCGGTCTAAATCCTATGGCGCAGGGGTCTGGGCCCATCGCCCTTTGCACACCTGCATGTTGCGAACGCGGCCGGAAGCAGACCTAGCCTAGCAGGCGTTCTAGTCCAATCCGCCGCGCGCCGCTCAGTCGCTGACGTCATGAAGGCTTCGGCTGATACCACGATGTCGAGTGCCCATAACTGTCCCCGCGTACATGGTTAGTGCGTATAAGCCAGTAGCCAGACTCAGATCAAATACCAAGATCTCGTTAAGCGTGTTAAGTATCCGCGAACGCCGACCAGGGCCAGGCCCACCTCTCTCCTAGGTGGTCTCAACCTGCCCTATCGCTCCGCCTCAAAGTAGCAGTCGGGGGCCATCAGGAACTCAGGTCCACCACTACGTGGATGGAGCCACCTGGCCCTTCAGCCCCCATCTCCAAACAGTATCACCGGTAATGTAATAGTGTAAAGTATATAGTATATGCCCGTGATCACCTCTCGAAGTGATCACGGCCCAGTAGTATAGCATGGCAGACGGACAAGAGTGTAGGGCCACTGATGGAACACTAGCATCCTATACTAAGCATTTAGGATTGCAGGTAAGGTATCAATAGTTGTAGCAACAATGACAGGCTATGCATCAGAATAGGATTAACGAAAAGCAGTAACATGCTACACTACTCTAATGCAAGCAGTATAGAGGAGAGTAGGCGATATCTGGTGATCAAGGGGGGCTTGCCTGGTTGCTCTGGCAAGCAGGGGTCGTCAACACCGTAGTCGATCGGGGGTACCGGCAGCGGTCTCAGGGTCTACCGGAAAGAAGGAACAGAGGGGGAACATAATAAATAATAGAGCAAACAAAGCAACACAAAGCATAACATGGCAATGCGCGGTGCTAGGGGTGACCTAACGCCGTATGAGGTGATACCGGTGAAGGGGGGAAACATCCGGGAAAATATCCCCGGTGTTTCGCATTTTCGGACAGATGAATGGAAGGGGGAGAGTTGCGTGTTCGCTATGCTAGGGACGTGTGACGGATGAACGGGTTGCGTATCCGGATTCTTCTAATTTTTCTGATCATCTTTCATATATAAATTATTTCGATCTAAGTTACGGATTATTTTCTATGGATTTTCAAAGTTTATTCAATTTTCTGAAATTTCTGCATTTATTTAATCGAATTGATCAAGTCAATTTGACTGGTCAAAAGGGAATATGGTGGCCCACATGTCATAAGCTATACATAAACAAATAACTAAAACTAACTTAAATAAATCGGGTCCACATGTAGTAGGCTTAAACTAATTAATTAACCAACTAATCTAAACTAAATTAGTTTAGACCTAATTAAACTAGGCCGGCCACACACGGCTGTGGCACAGCCCACGGGCACACATCGCACACACACAATGCTAGGAGTAACTCTATTCCTTTTAACACAAGATAGCATTTTACGATTTTTGTAGGATTTAATCCAAGCATTATCTAAAGCAGGTCCAATTGAACAAAATGAGGCTTGTTACGTCTACTTTGAGTTCATATAATTTGTACCCATGTTAGGACTTGTCTTATCGCTGTTTAGTGGCAGTTTAGAAGGCTAGTCATTGTAGAAATACAAAAGCTAGCTCTCGCTACAGTAACTGAATGTTACTGTAGCCGCGTAGCATAGCAGCAGACAGCGGTTGCGGGAGCAGCAAAGCTGCAGCGAAGCAAGCGGCATGCACATGGCGGCGCATGTTGGGCGCAGGGTGGGTTGGACGCGAGGCGTGGGTGGCCGCGGCGCGAGCAGTGGCATGGGGTGAGCGCGGCCACGGCTCCGGCGGCGACCAGAGCAGACTGCAGCAACGCAGCGGCAGCAGGAGGCGAGCGGGGGCGCGGCACGCCGGCGCATGGTCAGGGCTCGGCCCACGGCGTGGGCAGGCCACGTCAGAGCGTAAGGCAGCGAGCGACGCGCGGGGCCGGTGAGCCCGGGCGGAGGCGGACGCGTGCGGGACGCCGGCGTGCGAGCAGCGTGCGGCTTGCGAGTACAGAGGATGACAATGAGGACCAAACGGGCATCTCCAGCAACGATTTGAGCGGCCGCTGCTACCTAACGAATCGGGCGCGACGTCGTGCGTTGAACGAAATCAACGACACGAGCAGAGATGGCCGGAGTTGGCCGAAGCAATGACGGCGAGCGGCGGCCGGAGCAAGAGCTCAACAGATACGGGGATACGCGGGGAGAATGACCAAACAAATGGCTCAGGCGGTACCACAGGGATGCCACGAGCATGTTGACGTGCTTGCCTGGCCCTAGAGTACACGATACTGACGGTGACGAGCTCGACGACGACGACAGAGCTTCGGTAGCGATGGTAGTATCAGCAGGAAACAACGAACCAAGTCTAGAGGAGAGGGGTTTCGACCGGGAGCTCACCGTGAGGCGCAAGAAATGCCGGTGGGAGTTTAGTAGTTGCAGGAGGCGTTGAATCGTTGGCGGCGAGCTTCGAGCACCGATGAAGAAGACGAAGTCGATGTCGACGATGTAGAGCGCCTGGCCTCACGTGCGTTGGTGAGGAGGAAGAGGACGTCGAGGTGGATCTCCTGGACATGGTGGTATGGCGTGGAGCACTCTGTGGCTTCGTGGGTGACGGATCGATGGTGATGACAGAGACTACCATGGCAGGGCAGGAAGAAAGCGGCGTGGGGAAGGGAGAGGATTTGCGCTAGGGTTCGCCGAGGGGCACGGAGACGGTCTTATACAACTCGGGGGCTGGCCGGATGATCGACACAGCACCATCATCCGCCATGGAGGCGTGGATGTGAGCCACGATCCCCCTCCTATGAACATGAGGTAGGGGATCGCTACGGGATGGGCTGGGCCGCACTGTAGTTGCCTATGGCCCAGTAGCACACTAGGCTTTGCCCTTTACTTTTCCTTTGTCTTTCTGCCTTTTCTATTTTTCTTTTTATAGTTCATGTTTTCTTTTAAATACCTTTTATTTTTAGTTTTGTAAATTATGAACTTAGCCCCCTAAATTAGTATTATTAATTAGGATACTGCCACAATTAGTTTGGCTTCAAATAAAATAGTTTACTATTTTTACAATTTAAAAAGCATTTATTTAATTGCTTTAACTACTGTTTTAAATATTTTAGAGTATTTAAACATTTTATAAAAGTGTGGTTTATCCAAAATAATTACTTATTAATTATTTGGCACATCCTGAACATTTTAGTTTTATTGTGTGAAAACTTTTGTGGTTTGCCTTTAACTTAAATTTGAATCGTTTCGAACTAACACAAGATCAACAACAGTAATCGTGGTGACGTGGCATCATTAATATAGGTTCACTGTAGCTTAATTATCTGGGCGTTACACCAACATTAGCTACACACAATGCATCAGCATGACAACAGTGCTCTCTGGTTCTGGTGCTTATTTTCGAAGGTGATGACACAACACAAAAGTAAATAGATAGTCCCTTCGCAGATGGAAGCAGTGATTTGCAGAGGTGCCAGAGCTCAAAATTTTAAAACAGAGGTAAATGAAATTTTGAGAAATACACCCTTCTTGTTTACTTCACGACCATCAGTTATCTATATCTTCCATGCTAAACACGCTAGTGGCGGTTCCTAAGCGATAAAGTAAAGGTTATGACTCCATAGGAGTTTTTATTTGATTATTTGTAAGCTTTTTCTGTTTGTAGTTTGGGACTGAGAATCCCTATTACCGCCCTTTTCTCGTGCAATGGCGAGTGAATAAACACTCAACCTGAGAACAACCCGCTTAGCATGGAAGATACCGACTACCTCCTGTCGCTCCATGAACGATCCAGGCACACACAAAGGATATTTATTTGAAGTGTTTAGAGATGGCACATGACTTAGGACGGCAGGGTAATACCATGTATAGGTAGATATGGTGGACTCATCTGGAATAACTTGGGTTCTAGGTTTTTGATGTATAAGCATAATTCCCACTTAGTACAAGCGAAGGCTAGCAAATAGGTTGAGAAGCGGCCAGCTAGAGAGCAACAATGGTCATGAACATGCATTATGCATAAGTAACATTGGACACTAGCATGAGTAGGATATGAACACCATGAACATAAATATCATAGAGGCTATGTTGCTTTTGATTCAACTACATGCATGAACATGTGCCAAGTCAAGCCACTCGAACATTCAGATAGGATACCATATCATCATACTACATCACAATCATTTTAACACAATGTTTACATCCAAGATAAAACATTATCCACTCCTAGATACTCATGCATGGCATGAGGAACTGTAATCTCTAATTGTCATTGCAAACATGTTTAATCATAATGGGCTGAATCATGGATACTAGGTTAAACATATTTACAAAAACAGAATAAGTTGAGTTCATACCCGTTTCTCTCTGCCATGGCCAGTTCATCGAATATCGTCATTATTGCCTTTCACTTGCACGACTGAACAATATGAAAATAATAATAGTGCAAGAGTGCCGTGGACTAATTAAGATGGAATATGCAAACATTTTATTCAAAAGGATAAGACAAGGTAAAAGGGGCTCTTTGTTAGATCAACAATAATGCATATGAGAGCCACTCAATATTTTCATCGTGGTCTTCTCCTCGGTACGACTCAATAAAAAGAAAAGAAATTCAGAGAAACACAATGAAATATATTTTTGGAGTTTTTGGTTTTCTTGAACAAGCAAATAAAAGGGAAAGGTAAGACGAGAAAAACTATTTGCACGGCAAAGCTCCCAACAAGTAAAAGAAGAACAAGGAAATCTTTTTGGGTTTTCTTTTTAGTGCTACAACTAACTATTCTAGAAAGAAAAATAAAAAAGAAGCAGGAAATATTTTTGGATTTTGTCAAAGTTTTCAAACACACAAGAAGAAAATGAGAAAATAAAGTTAACATGGATAATACAATGAAAGAGTGTGGACACCAACAAATGAAGTGTGTGAACATGAATGTAAGGTCGGTGGAAATACATACACCCCCAAGCTTAGGCTTTTGGCCTAACTTGGTAATCAGTCAGTAGTCAAAGAAACCATGGGGTCACATGTCGAACTGCTGAGGAGCGGGCACCTGTGGATCCCACTACTGAGGCTCCTCCTCTGCTGCAGCCAGGTTGTTTCGGTAAGCGATGATATCCGCGGGCATAATCCTGTATCCACCCCTAGCAATAGGATCAAACAAGGCAGGTGCAGGCAATGGAATAATATCACGACTTCTCACACTGAAAACCAGGTTATACGGAATAGGGATGTTATGGTAATCGGTAGGAATAAACTAGTGGTGTTCCATGGCCGCGCGATCTAGGTAAACCTTGGGCAAAGGATAATCATGCAAGCATATCTGAACGTTAAAGCGAGCAACTGATGTCTACTATGCAACTTTATTCTTGTAGACACATGTTGGGCCTCCAAGCGTAGAGTTTTGTAGGATAGTAGAAATTTTTCCTCAAGTGGATGATCTAAGGTTTATCAATCTGTGGGAGGCGTAGGATGAAGATGGTCTCTCTAAAACAACCCTGCAATCAAATACAAGAAATCTCTTGTGTCCCCAACACACCGAATACAATAGAAATTTGTATAGGTGCACTAGTTCGGTGAAGAGATGGTGATAAAAGTGTGATATGGATGGTAGAAATATATTTTTATAATCTGAAAATAAAAAAACAGCAAGGTAGCAATTGGTAAAACGGGGCAGAAACGGTATTGCAATGCTTGAAAATGAGGCCTAGGGTCCGTAATTTCACTAGTGCCATCTCTCAACAATGCTAATATAATTGGATCATATAACCATCCCTCAACATGCAATGAAGAATCACTCCACAGTTCCTATCTAGCGGAGAACATAAGAAGAAATCGTTTGTAGGGTATGAAACCACCTCAAAGCTATTCTTTCCGATCGATCTATCCAAGAGTTCGTACTAAAATAACACCAAATAATTTCAAATTCAAAATACTCAATCCAACACAAAGAACTTCAAAAAGTGCCCCAAGATTTCTACCGGAGAAACAAAGACAAGAATGTGCATCAACCCCTATGCATAGATTACCCCGATGTTACCTCGGGAATCCACGAGTTGAGTGCCAAAACATATATCAAGTGGATCAATATGATGCCCCATTGTCACCACGAGTATTTGTATGCAAGACATATATCAAGTGCTCTCAAATCCATAAAAGTATTCAATCTGATAAAACAAAATCTCAATGGGAAAACACAATTCACAACAAGATAGAGAGGGGAAAACAACATATGATCTGACTATATTAACAAAGCCCGCGATACATCAATATCGTGACATCATCAAGAACACGAGAGAGAGAGAGAGATTAAACACATCGCTACTACTACAAACCCCCAGCCCCGAGGGTGGACTACTCCCTCCTCATCGTTGTGGCCGCTGGGATGATGAAGATGGCCACCGGTGATGATTTCCCCCTCCGGTGGAGTGCCGGAAAGGGGTCTAGATTGGTTTTTGGTGGCTACATGGGCTTGCAGTGGCGGAACTTCTGATCTAGGGTAACACTGAGGGTTTTTGGAATATTTGACAATTTATAGGGCGAAGACGGGGTACGGGAGGCCACCGAGGTGGGCACAACCCACCTGGGCATGCCTGGCCCCCCAGGCGCGCCCCTATGGGTTGTGCCTCCTTGGCACCCCCAGAGGGAGTTCCTATGTGACGCACTCTGCGTCAAAATGCCGCGCATTCACACAGGCAAGTCGTTCATGAGAGCCGATTGGGCCGGCCCATTGAAGTGCACAGCGAAAACCAGGTGAAAATCGCAAAAAGGTAGGGCGCGGTAGCTGGGATTTGAACATAGGACTAACAACTTGTGTTCGCTCGCTACTAGCCACTACAACGGAAGAGCTAGGTGGACCAATGTACAACGTAACTCTAAAAGAACAAAAGAAACTATAAGACTTAACACTGCTTGAAAAAAAAATCCTTTACAAATTTCAAAAATTTTATTAAATTTTTGAGCGTACGATTATTTTTTGACAAAAGCAATCAATTTTTTGATATCATGAACAAATTTTGAATTTCCAAACATTTTTCGTAAACATGAATATTTTTAGAATTTGTGAACAATTTTCTAAAGCACGAACATTTTTTAAAATTTGAGAACAAATTTTGAAACGGAGAACATTTTTGACAATGCCGAACAAATTTGGAAGCAAAAACATGTATTGAATATGCGAACAAAAAGTTGAAATCCAGAAATTTTTTGAAATCTTTGAACAAATTTTGTAAAAGACGAACATTTTTTTTAAAAAATGCAATGTTTTATTTTATCAAATCCTAGGTTGGAAAGGCAAACAATTTCGTATATTTTGAAATTTTTTTATTTTGCATTTTTTGAACTTCTTGCAAAACTATGAACATTTTAAAATTTTTGAGAATGCTTTTTCAACTTGCGAACAACTTTTCGGAATGCGAACAAATGATGAACGTTTTTATGAAAAAAGCAGGACAAAAGAAAAAATAAATAGAGAAACAAAAAAACAGGAAAAAACAAAGAAAAAGCATTCCAAACAAAATGGGAACAATTTTTAAAATCTTGAACACATTTTTTATTTTCAGACAAAAGTTAGAAACGAAGAACAATTTTAAAAATTCCAAACAAATTTGAAACGTGAACAAAAATTTGAAAACAAGAACAATTTAAACATGAACATTTTTTGAAATCCCGGTCATTATTTGAAAATGAACAATAACATACTGAACAATTTTTGGAAAATGAGAACAATTTTTGAAATGCCTGAACAATTTTTTGAAAATGTGAACATTACTTGAATTTATGAACAATTATTGAAAGCACAACAATTTTTACAAAATTGAAAATATTTTAAAAGTACGAACATTTTTTCAGTTTCTGAAGAAATTTGAAACCTGACTTGTTTTTAAAAAATGGACTTGAAATGTAAAGGAAACGAAAAAAAGAAATAGAAAAGGAAAAAAAGAAAGAAAAAAGAGAAAAAAGAAACAGAAAAATTGACAAAAGAAAAAAAGGGTTCGAGTAACCTTCTAGAAGTTTCCCAAAATCAGAAAACCCGGTTGGGAAACTCTAGATGGTTCCCAAAACCGGAATGTGCCCCAATTGATTAACGGGTCGACCCACATGAGCGCTATGATTTCCAGCTCTGTGTGTTGCGTCCACAGTTCGACGCAACGAGTGGCAAATAGGGACCCCCCCGGTGCTGCTCTGGCCCATTGGATGTCTTATGGTCCATAAAAAATCCAGAAAAAGTTCCGCGCTGTTTGGACTCCGTTTGATATTGATTTCCCACGATGTAAAAAACAAGCAAAAAACAACAACTGACACTGGGCATTGGGTCAATAGGCTAGTCCCCAAAAAATGATATAAAGTTGCTATAAAATGATTGTAAAACATCCAAGAATGGTAATATAATAGCATGAATAGTTTATAAATTATAGATACGTTGGAGACATATCAGCCGCCAAACGAGTAGCGTAAATACCACCATGTATTTTACCCTTGGATTTATCAATGTGAAGGCGACGTGCCACAATTGCTCCCAAGCTATAAGTGTTGTCGCCTTCAAGTGCACGACGTAAAACGACGAGGTCTGGGGCACTGAGTGCACCCACCTTCTCTCTAGCAAGCAAAAAATTTGCAATGAGAAGAGCAAAATAGTGCACAACAGGAAAATGCAAGCCAGCGGCGGTGATACTCGACACCCCTTTCTCATCACCCACTGTGAGAGTACGATAAAAGCCTTCAAACTTTATAGGCCTAGGCTCTACCAAACCACCATCAAAAGGAAGCAAGCATATTTCACAAAATTCAGTAAGCGGTATCTGATGGGGTTCAGCATATAAATGAAACTGCACCTCAGTAGGATTATTCCTAGGAAGAAAAGTAAAACTTTGCACAAAGGAGTTTGTGAGGAGATGATACTGTTCACATTCAACTGTGATGAAGTCGGTGAGGCCGGCATTAGCAGCATATTGTGCAAGCTCTTGAATGATTCCGACCCCTTCCATGAACGGGTTATGCAGCCATTCGCACGACCGTACCTCCGCCATTCTCCGGGTATGGAGATCACTGTCATATGACTCCCCAATCACTCCCTTGGAGTTCTTCTTGGAAGCAGACTTCCTAAAGATACTCATGTTTTTCCTATGAACAAAAATTCTAAAAAAATTAGTCCACAAAATTTTCTCAACAAAACTTTACAAGATTGATAGCAACTACTCATGGGGATACATAGAGGCCATAGAAAGCATTCAAACTACTTAGAACTCTAAGAATTCAACATGCAAGGTCATCTATAATAGCACCAAGAGTAGCTAATTATTCAAAATATAAACCACTAAAGCAAATACTAATTGGACAAATGCAGGAGTCACATACCAAGCAACAATCCCCCGAAACAGTTTTGAAAATGGAGCTTTGACCAAAGAGATTGAAATCCGCGGGTTTGAGAGGAAGAACATGAGAGAGAAAGAGCAATGGTGATTTTTTCTGGAGGTAGGTGATGATGTGGGATGAAGAGATAAGTGAGGGGGGCCATGTGGGAACCACAACCCACCAGGGCGCGCCTGGGGGTCCTGGCGTGCCTAGGTGGGTTGTGCCCACCTGGTGCACCTCCCTCTGATGTTATTTGCACCAAAAATTCTTAAATATTCAGGAAAAATCATATTAAATATTTAGGGAATTATGAGAACTTTTATTTTTGGGTCATTTTTTATTCCACGGTAAATTCAGAAAACGGACAAAACATAGCATTTTATTTTATTTAACTAATAAAAACAGAAAACAAAAGGTAGGGACAGAAGGTAGTGCTCACTAAATTCATCAACTTCATACATCTAAAAAACGATCCATTAATAAGATTGATCAGGTCTTATTAACAGCCACTTCAATTAGCATGACAGCGAAGAACTTTCGTAAATAACTAAGTTACCTCAACGGGGATATGAATGTCCCCAACAATAAGCATTTCATATTTCTATTTCGCAGTGGGTAGAGGTAGTTGAAAACTTCCAATAGTGATTATCGGAGATTTTTCAATAATATTAATACCATTCACTTGGAATTATTTCTTCGGAAAGTGCACCATATTCTCATTACCATTGATATGAAAAGTGGACTTGCTTTTCTTGCAATCAACAATAGCCCCTACAGTATTCAAGAAGGGTCTACCAAGGATAATCGACATGTTGTCGTCCTCGGGCATCTCAAGTATAACAAAGTCAATCAAAATAGTAACATTAGCAACAACAACGGGCGCATCCTCACAAATACCAATAGGTATGGAAGTAAATTTGTCAGCCATTTGCAAATATATTTCAGTAGGCGTGAGCATATTAAAATCAAGTACTTTATATAAAGAGAAAGGCATAACCCTAACACCAGCTCATAAATCACACAAAGCAGTTTTCTCATAACTTCTTTTGATGGATCAAGGTATAGTTGGTATTCCCGGATCTCCAAGTTTCTTAGATACTCCATCTTTAAAAGTATAATTAGCAAGCATGGTGGAGATTCCAGCTTCCGGTATTTTTCTCTTATTGGTGATGATGCCTTTCATGTACTTTGCATAATGAGACATTTTTAATATATCAGTCAAGCGAGTACGCAAAAAGACTGGCCTCAACATTTCAGCAAAGCATTCAAATTCTTCATCATATTTCTTTTTAGTTGACTTAGGTGGAAAGGGCATAGGTTTTTGAACCCACGGTTCTTTTTCCTTAGCATGTTTTCTAGCAACAGTCTTTTTATCATATATTTTATTCTTAGGTTGTGGGTTATCAAGATCAACTACTGGTTCTATCTCAACATCATTTTATGGTTCTTTATTATTTGTTTGAGTGTCTTACTGAACCTCATCATTATCTTTTTCATTATCATAAGGTGAGTGTTCACTACCAGGTTGAGTTTCAGCATCAAAGATAGAAACTTCATTATCATTATCAAGAGGTTTTTCTACTCCAGGTTCACTAGAGGCATGCAAAGTCCTATCATTTTTCTTTTTAGAAGGACTGCGTGCATCAGTGTTAGCTCTTTGAGAGTCTTGTTCAATTCTTTTTGGGTGTCCCTGATACGTCTCTAACGTATCTATAATTTTTGATTGCTCCATGCTATATTATCTACTATTTTAGACATTATTGGGCTTTATTATCCACTTTTATATTATTTTTTGGACTAACCTATTAACTGGAGGCCCAGCTCAGAATTGTTGTTTTTTGCTTGTTTTAGGGTTTCGAAGAAAAGGAATATCAAACGGAGTCCAAACGGAATGAAACCTTCGGAAACGTGATTTTCTCATCAGATAAGATCTAGGAGACTTGGACCCTCCGTCAAGGAAGCCACGAGGTGGTCACAAGGGTAGGGGCGCCCCCCTAGGGTGCCCCCCTGCCTCGTTGGCCCCTCGAAGCTCCACCGACGTACTTCTTCCTCCTATATATATCCACGTACCCCCAAACGATCGGGGACGGAGCCAAAAAAACCTAATTCCACCGCCGCAACTTTCTATATCCATGAGATCCAATCTTGGGGCCTGTTCCGGAGCTCCTCCGGAGGAGGCATCGATCACGGAGGGCTTCTACATCATCATCCAAGCCCCTCCGATGAAGTGTGAGTAGTTTACTTCAGACCTACGGGTCCATAGCTAGTAGCTAGATGGCTTCTTCTCTCTTTTTGGATCTCAATACAATGTTCTCCCCCTCTCTCGTGGAGATCTATTCAATATAATCTTCTTTTTGCGGTGTGTTTGTTGAGACCGATGAATTGTGGGTTTATGATCAAGTCTATCTATGTATAATATTTGAATCTTCTCTGCATTCTTTTATGTATGATTGGTTATCTTTGCAAGTCTTTTCGAAGTATCAGTTTGGTTTGGCCAACTAGATTGGTTGTTCTTGCCATGGGAGAAGTGCTTAGCTTTGGGTTCAATCTTGCGGTGTCCTTTCCCAGTGACAGAAGGGGCAGCAAGGCACGTATTGTATTGTTGCCATCGAGGATAATAAGATGGGGTTTTTATCATATTGCATGAAACCATCCCTCTACTTCATGTCATCTTGCTTAAGGCGTTACTCTGTTTTTAACTTAATATTCTAGATGCATGCTGGATAGCGGTCGATGAGTGGAGTAATAGTAGTAGATGCAGAATCGTTTCGGTCTACTTGTCTCGGACGTGATGCCTATATACATGATCATACCTAGATATTCTCATAACTATGCTCAATTCTGTCAATTGCTCAACAGTAATTTGTTCACCCACCGTAGAATACTTATGCTCTTGAGAGAAGACACTAGTGAAACCTATGGCCCCGGGTCTCTTTCTCATCATATTAATCTCCATCACTTTATTATTGCTTTGCTTTACTTTATTTACTTTGCATCTCTATACCAAAAATACCAAAAAAATATTATTTATCATCTCTATCAGATCTCACTTTCCTAAGTGACCGTGAAGGGATTGACAACCCCTAAGCGCGTTGGTTGCGTTGAGCTATTGTTTTTGTGTAGGTACGAGGGACTCGAGCGTAGCCTCCTACTGGATTGATACCTTGGTTCTCAAAAACTGAGGGAAATACTTACGCTACTTTGCTGCATCATCCCTTCCTCTTCGGGGAAATCCAACGCAGCGCTCAAGAGGTAGCAAGAAGAATTTCTGGCGCCGTTGCCGAGGAGTCTGCGCAAAAGTCAACATACCAAGTACCCATCACAATCCCTATCTCCTGCATTACATTATTAGCCATTTACCTCTCGTTTTCCTCTCCCCCACATCACCCTTGCCGTTTTATTCGCCCTCTCTCTCTCTCTCTATCCTCCCTCTCTATTTGCCTCTTTTACCCGTTGCTCTTTGTTTGCTCTTGTGTTAGTTTGTTTGTTTGTCGTCATGGCTAGTCTCATATCTTCTCCGTTGTCTCACGAGAATGAAGTTCTAAATTTTAAACAAAGGGAGGGAGAAAATCTAAAAGATGCTTGGTATAGAATTTGCAATGCTCAAAATAGATCTACCAGGAAGCAATCTACTTCAGTTCTTCTCCGCAATTTTTATGTAGGTGTTAATCCTTGGTATAGATATATCCTTGATACCATTACCGGAGGGAATTTCTTGGGTAGCCATACTTTTGATTCTTATGATGCTATGTTAGATTTATTTGGCTCACCACCTCTTTTGGTTAATGGAACTATGTTAACTTTGGAGCATGTTATGCAAAGACTTGAAATTATTGAAAATAAAGTTGCTACTATTGAATTAATTGAAAATCTAGATAAAAAGATCCACAATCAAATTACTCAATATGGATCTAAGGTAGGAATGACTTTGAAAAATATTAAGGAAAAGGAACCCATAGTTAATGAGAAGATAAACTTAGATTCTACTAGAATTGATAAACTTGAGGGTATCATTACAAACTTGGGAACCGCTTTTTCTTACGTAAAGAATACTCCAAGTCCTCCTACTAAAATTGCCAAGCTTATGTATGTTCCTAAAAATAAGGGTGAATCATCTAGTAAGGAAACTGCGGATCTTAAATCTATAAGTATTCATCCCAATCTTTTTGCTATCATTAAGGAACCAATTGCTACAAATGAATTTTTCGATCTTGTGCCTAAGAGTTTGATAATCACTAGAAAGAAATAAATTCCTAAGGGAAATAGATGCCTCATTGAATAATTGCCTACCAAAGATGGCAATACCTAGATCTATTTTTGCTTGTTATGCCTAGCTAGGGGCGTTAAACGATAGCGCTTGTTGGGAGGCAACCCAATTTTATTTTTATTCCTTGCTTTTTGCTCCTGTTTAGTAATAAATAAATTATCTAGACTCTTTTTTGGTTGTGTTTTGTGTGTTTAATTAGTGTTTGTGCCAAGTAGAACCGTTGGGAAGACTTGGGGAAAGTCTTGTTGAACTTGCTGTAAAAAACAGAAACTTTAGCGCTCACGAGAACTGCTGTCATTTTTATTTGGAAAGCGATATTTAGTTAATTCTTTTTTCAGATGATTAATAGATAAATTCCTCACGTCCAGAAATTTATTTTATAATTTTGGGGGTTCCAGATCTTGCGCTAGCTACAGATTACTACGGACTGTTCTGTTTTTCGTGTGTTGTTTGCTTATTTTGATGAATCTATGGCTAGTAAAATAGTTTATAATCCATATAGAAGTTGTAATACAGTAGGTATAATACCCATATAAATAAAGGGTGAGTTAATTACAGTACCTTGAACTGGTCTTTTGTTTTCTTCCGCTAACGGAGCTCACGAGTTTTCTACTTTAAGTTTTGTGTTGTGAAGTTTTCAAGTTTTGGGTAAAGATTTGATGGATTATGGAACAAGGAGTGGCAAGAGCCTAAGCTTGGGGATGCCCATGGCACCCCCAAGATAATCTAAGGACACCTAAAAGCCAAAGCTTGGGGATGCCCCGTAAGGCATCCCCTCTTTCATCTACTTCTATCGGTAACTTTACTTGGAGCTATATTTTTATTCACCACATGATATGTGTTTTGCTTGGAGTGTCTTTTATGATTTGAGTCTTTGCTTATTAGTTTACCACAATCATACTTGTTGTACACACCTTTTGAGAGAGCCATACATGATTTGGAATTTGATAGAATACTCTATGTACTTCACTTATATCTTTTGAGCTTTATAGTTTTGCTCTAGTGCTTCACTTATATCTTTTAGAGCACGGTGGTGGATTTGTTTTATAGAAACTATTGATCTCTCATGCTTCACTTAGATTATTTTGAGAGTCTTAATAGCATGGTAATTTGCTTAAAATCCTAATATGCTTGGTATGCAAGATTAATAATAAAACTTTCGTATGAGTGTGTTGAATACTAAGAAGAAATTGATGCTTGATAATTGTTTTGGGATATGAGGATGGTGATATTAGAGTCATGCTAGTTGAGTAGTTGTGAATTTGAGAAATGCTTGTGTTAAAGTTTGTGATTCCCGTAGCATGCATGTATGGTGAACCGTTATGTGATGAAGTCAGAGCATGATTTATTTATTGATTGTCTTCCTTATGAGTGGCGGTCGGGGACGAGCGATGGTCTTTTCCTACCAATCTATCCCCCTAGGAGCATGCGCGTAATACTTTGCTTTGATAACTTCTAGATTTTTGCAATAAGTATATGAGTTCTTTATGACTAATGTTGAGTCCATGGATTATACGCACTTTCCTTCCTTCCATCATTGCTAGCCTCTCTAATACCGCGCACTTTTCGCCGGTATCATACACCCACCAAATACCTTCCTAAAAATAGCCACCATACCTACCTATCATGGCATTTCCATAGCCATTCCAAGATATATTGCCATGCAACTTTCCACCGTTCCGTTCATTATGACACGCTCCATCATTGTCATATTGCTAGCATGATCATGTAGTTGACATAGTATTTGTGGCAAAGCCACCGTTCATAATTCTTTCATACATGTCACTCTTGATTCATTGTGCATCCCGGTACACCGTCGGAGGCATTCATATAGAGTCATATTTTGTTCTAAGAATCGAGTTGTAATTCATGAGTTGTAAGTAAATAAAAGTGTGATGATCATCATTATTAGAGCATTGTCCCAGTGAGGAAAGGATGATGGAGACTATGATTTCCCCACAAGTCGGGATGAGACTCCAAACAAAAAAATAAAAAAAGAAGAGGCAAAAAAAAGAGAGAAAGGCCCAAATAAAAAAATATGAGAGAAAAAGAGAGAAGGGACAATGTTACTATCCTTTTACCACACTTGTGCTTCAAAGTAGCACCATGATCTTCATGATAGAGAGTCTCTCGTTATGTCACTTTCATATACTAGTGGGAATTTTTCATTATAGAACTTGGCTTGTATATTCTAGTGATGGGCTTCCTCAAAATTCCCTAGGTCTTCGTGAGCAAGCGAGTTGGATGCACACCCACTTAGTTTCTTTTGAGCTTTCATATGCTTATACCTCTAGTGCATCTGTTGCCTGGAAATCCCTACTCACTCACATTGATATCTATTGATGGGCATCTCCATAGCCCGTTGATACGCGTAGTTGATGTGAGACTATCTTCTCCCTTTTTTTGTTCTCCACAACCACCATTCTATTCCACCTATAGTGCTATATCCATGGCTCACGCTCATGTATTGCGTGAAGACCGAAAAAGTTTTGAAAATGTCAAAAGTATGAAACAATTGCTTGGCTTGTCATCGGGGTTGTGCATGATTTAAATACTTTGTGTGGTGAAGATAGAGCATAGCCAGAATATATGATTTTGTAGGGATAGATTTCTTTGGCCATGATATTTTGAGAAGACATAATTGCTTTGTTAGTATGCTTGACGTATTATTATTTTTATATCAATATGAACTTTTGTCTTGAATCTTTCGAATCTGAATATTCATACCACAATTAAGAAGATTTACATTGAAATTATGCCAAGTAGCACTCCGCATCAAAAATTCTGTTTTTATCATTTACCTACTCGAGGACGAGCAAGACTTAAGCTTGGGGATGCTTGATACGTCTCCAACGTATCTATAATTTTTGCTTCCTCCATGCTATATTATCTACCCTTTTAGACATTATTGGGCTTTATTATCCACTTTTATATTATTTTTGGGACTAACCTATTAACCGGAGGCCCAGCCCAGAATTGCTGTTTTTTGCTTGTTTTAGGGTTTCAAAGAAAAGGAATATCAAATGGAGTCCAAACGGAATGAAACCTTCGGAAACGTGATTTTCTCATCAGATAAGATCCAGGAGACTTGGACCCTTCGTCAAGGAAGCCACGAGGTGGTCACGAGGGTAGGGGTGCGCCCCCCTAGGGCGCGCCCCTGCCTCGTGGGCCCCTCGAAGCTCCACCGACGTACTTCTTCCTCCTATATATATCCACGTACCCCCAAACGATCGGGGACGGAGCCAAAGAAACCTAATTCCACCGCCGCAACTTTCTGTATCCATGAGATCCCATCTTGGGGCCTATTCCGGAGCTCCGCCGGAGGAGGCATCGAGCACGGAGGGCTTCTACATCATCATCCAAGCCCCTCTGATGAAGTGTGACTAGTTTACTCCAAACCTACGGGTCCATAGCTAGTAGCTAGATGGCTTATTCTCTCTTTTTGGATCTCAATATAATGTTCTCCCCCTCTCTCGTGGAGATCTATTCGATGTAATCTTCTTTTTGCGGTGTGTTTGTTGAGACCGATGAATTGTGGGTTTATGATCAAGTCTATCTATGTATAATATTTGAATCTTCTTTGAATTCTTTTATGTATGATTGGTTATCTTTGCAAGTCTCTTTGAATTATCAGTTTGGTTTGGCCAACGAGATTGGTTCTTCTTGCCATGGGAGAAGTGCTTAGCTTTGGTTTCAATCTTGCGGTGTCCTTTCCCAGTGACAGGAGGGGCAGCAAGACACGTATTGTATTGTTGCCATCGAGGATAACAAGATGGGTTTTTTATCATATTGCATGAAACTATCCCTCTACTTCATGTCATCTTGCTTAAGGTGTTACTCTGTTTTTAACTTAATACTCTAGATGCATGCTGGATAGCGGTCGATGAGTGGAGTAATAGTAGTAGATGCAGAATCGTTTTGGTCTACTTGTCTTGGACGTGATGCCTATATACATGATCATACCTAGATATTCTCATAACTATGCTCAATTCTGTCAACTGCTCAACAGTAATTTGTTCACCCACCATAGAATACTTATGCTCTTGAGAGAAGCCACTAGTGAAACCTATGGCCCCCGGGTCTCTTTCTCATCATATTAATCTCCATCACTTTATTATTGCTTTGCTTTTACTTTATTTACTTTGCATATCTATACCAAAAATACCAAAAAAAATTGTTTATCATCTCTATCAGATCTCACTTTCGTAAGTGACCGTGAAGGGATTGACAACCCCTAAGCGCGTTGGTTGCGTTGAGCTATTGTTTTTGTGTAGGTATGAGGGACTCGAGCGTAGCCTCCTACTGGATTGATACCTTGGTTCTCAAAAACTGAGCGAAATACTTACGCTACTTTGCTGCATCATCCCTTCCTCTTCGGGGAAATCCAACGCAGTGCTCAAGAGGTAGCAGTCCCTCAGGATAAAATGGTTCCTGAGTCATTTTACCTCCTCTAGTTGCTACTCTAATAGCAAAGTCACTTATATTGTTATTCATTTAATCTAGAAACTCTCTTTGAGATTTAGCAACTTGTTCTAACTGGATTTGAACCATAGAAGCGTGCTTTCCAAAACCTCTAACATCGTTTGAGATTCTAAATAACAAGTCACTTAAGCGAGCAATCATATCAAATTGTATTTCAATTGTTTCATAACATTTGCATTGAAGTGATCTTGCTTTCTGATATAATTCTCAAACTCCTAAAGGCATTGGCTAGGGTGCATGTTGTGAGGATAATCATTATCATTGAATTTCATTAGAGAATTTACCTCTACCACCTTAGGAAGTGGTGGTGTATCAAGCCCATGTATTTCTTCAATAGGAGGTAAATTTTTGATATCCTCAGCTTCAATACCTTTTTCCTTCATATATTTCTTTGCCTCTTGCATATCTTCAGGACTGAGATATAAAATACCCCTCTTCTTCGGAGTGGGTTTATGCGGTGGTTCAGGAAGAGTCCAATCATCATAATTTTTCAATATGTTATTTAATAATTCTTCAGCTTACCCAATAGTTCGTTCCCTGAAAACACAACTAGCACAACTATCTAGGAAATCCCTAGAAGCATCAGTTAGTCCATTATAGAAGATATAAAGTATTTCATTTTTCTTAAGAGGATGATCAGGCAAAGCATTAAGCAATTGTAGAAGCCTCCCCCGAGCTTGCGGGAGACTCTCTTCTTCAATTTGCGCAAAGTTAAATATTTCCTGCAAGGCAGATTATTTCTTATGAGCAGGGAAATATTTTTCAGAGAAGTAATAAATCATATCCTGGGGACTACACACACAACCAGGAGCAAGAGTATTGTACCAAGCTTTAGCATCACCCTTTAGTGAGAACGTAAATAATTTGAGAATATAGTAATAGCTCATTTTCTCATCATGAGCGAAAAGGGTGGCTATATCATTCGACTTAGTTAGATGTGCCACAACAATTTCAGTTTCATAACCATGAAAAGGATTAGATTCAACCAAAGTAATTAACTCTGCATCGATAGAGAATTCATAATCATCATCATCAATAAAGATAGCTGAAGTAGCAAACTTAGGATCACGTTTCATTCTAGCATTCAATTTTTTTTTCTTTATACTTGCATAATAATTTCTCTAGATCATCTCTATCCTTACAAGCAAGAATATCTCTAGTAGTCTCCTCATTCATAAAATAACCTTCTGGTACCTTTGGCAATTCATATCTAGGTAGACTAGTTCTAGTAGGTGTTTCAAGATTTCTAGTTTCAAGCTCATCATCAGTTTCAACAATATCATACTGTCTTACTCTAGCAATTTGTTCATCAAGAAAATCACCTATTGGCACATCATCATCAAGCAAGGTACTAGCATCATCATAAGCATCATTCATAGCAGAAGTAGCATCATCAATAACTTGTGAAATATTAAGATTAATAGCATGTGGTGGTGTCGCAAGTTTACTTACAACAGAAGGTGAATCTAAGGCAGAGCTAGATGGCAATTCCTTACCTCCCCTCGTCTTAGAGGGAAAGATCTTGGTCTTAGCATTCTTCAGATTCTTTATAGTGATAAATGGATAATAATCCCAAGTGACTCAACAAATATAGCTATGCTCCCCGGCAATGGTGCCAGAATAAGGTCTTGATAACCCACAAGTATAGGGGATCGCAATAGTTTTCAAGGGTAGAGTATTCAACCCAAATTTATAGATTCGACACAAGGGGAGCCAAAGAATATTTGCATGTATTAGCAGCTAAGTTGTCAATTCAACCACACCTGGAGATTAATTATCTGCAGCAAAGTGATCAGTAGCAAAGTAGTATGATAGTTTTGATAATAGTAGCAGCAACAATAGTAACGATAACAGCGATAGCAGTAGTTTTGTAGCAAGTGCAACAGTAACGATAGCAGTAGTAACTTAGAAAAAACGATATAATATAAATTCGTAGGCATTGGATCGGCGATTTGTTGGATGATATTCATCATGTGACAATCATAACCTAGGGCGATACGGCACTAGCTCCAGTTCATAAATATAATGTAGGCATGTATTTCGTATATAGTCATACGTGCTTATGGAAAGAACTTGCATGGCATCTTTTGTCCTACCCTCCCGTGGCAGCAGGGTCCAATTGGAAACTAAGGGATATTAAGGCCTCCTTTTAATAGAGAACCGGAACAAAGCATTAACACACGGTGAATACATGAACTCCTCAAATTATGATCATCACCGGGAGTGGTCCCGACTATTGTCACTCCGGGATTGCCGGATCATAACACGTAGTAGGTGACTATAACTTGCAAGATCAGACCTAGAACATAAACATAATGGTGATAACATAAATGGTTTAGATCTGAAATCATGGCACCCGGGCCCAAAGTGACAAGCATTAAGCATGTCAAAGCCATAGCAACATCAATCTCAGAACATAGTGGATACTAGGGATCAAGCCCTAACAAAACTAACTAGATTACATGATGAATCTCATCCAACTCCTCACCGACCAGCGAGACTACAAAGGAATTACTCACTGTCGATGGGGAGCATCATGGAATTTGCGATGGAGAAGGGTTGGTGATGACGAAGATCGAAGACCCCCCCTCTCCGGAGACCCAAAAGGACTCCAGATCTAGCCTCCCGATGAAGAACAAGAGGTGACGGCGGCTCCGTCTCGTGGAACGTGATAATTCTTTCTCCCTGATTTTTTCTGGAAAATAGGACTTTCTAACATCGGTTTCAGGATCTACGGGGCCACCAGGTGGGGTGATGACCCACAAATATAGGGGATCTATCGTAGTCCTTTCGATAAGTAAGAGTGTCGAACCCAACGAGGAGCAGAAGGAAATGATAAACAGTTTTCAGCAAGGTATTCTCTACAAGTACTGAAATAAGTGGTAACAGATAGTTTTGTGATAAGATAATTTGTAACGAGCAACAAGTAACAAAAGTAAATAAAGTGCAGCAAGGTGGCCCAAGCCTTTTTATAGCAAAGGACAAGCCTGGACGAACTCTTATATAAGGAAAACCGCTCCCGAGGACACATGGGGATATCGTCAAGCTAGTTTTCATCATGTTCATATGATTTAAGTTCGGTACTTTGATAATTTGATACGTTGGGGACCGGTGCTTGGGTGCTGTTCTTACTTGAACAACCATCCCACTTATGATTAACCTCTATTGCAAGCATCCGCAACTACAACAAAAGTATTAAGGTAAACCTAACCATAGCATGAAACATATGGATCCAAATCAGCCCCTTACGAAGCAACGCATAAACCAGGGTTTAAGCTTCTGTCATTCTAGCAACCCATCATCTACTTATTACTTCCCAATGCCTTCCTCTAGGCCCAAATAATGGTGAAGTGTTATGTAGTCAACGTTCACATAACACCACTAGAGGTTAGACAACATACATCTCATCAAAATATCGAACGAATACCAAATTCACATGACTACTAATAGCAAGACTTCTCCATTGTCCTCAGGAACAAACGTAACTACTCACAAAGCATAAACATGTTCATAATCAGAGGGGTATTAATATACATAAAGGATCTGAACATATGATCTTCCACCAATTAAACCAACTAGCATCAACTACTAGGAGTAATTAACACTACTAGCAACCTACTAGCACCAATCCTGGACTTGGAGACAAGAATTGGATACAAGAGATGAACTAGGGTTTTGAGATGAGATGGTGCTGATGAAGATGTTGATGGAGATTGCCCTCTCCCGATGAGAGGAGCGTTGGTGATGATGATGGCAATGATTTCCCCCTTCGGGAGGGAAGTTTCCTCGGCAGAACAACTCTGCCGGAGCTCTAGATTCGATCCGCCAAGGTTTCGCCTCGTGGCGGTGGAGTTTCGTCCCGAAAGGTTGCTTCCTATTTTTTTCTCGACGAAAGACTTCATATACAAGAAGATGGTCATCGGAGAGCCACCAGGGGGCCCACGAGGTAGGGTGGCGCGCCCTAGGGGGGCGCCCCCCACCCTCGTGAGCAGGGTGTGGGCCCCCTGGTCTTCATCTTTGGCGAGGATTTTTCATTATTTATTATAAGGTATTTTGTGGAGTTTCAGGACTTTTGGAGTTGTGTAGAATAGGTCTCTAATATTTGCTCCTTTTCTAGCCCAGAATTCCAGCTGTCGGCATTCTCCCTCCTTATGTAAACCTTGTAAAGTAAGAGAGAATAGCCATAAATATTGTGACATAATGTGAAATAACAGCCCATAATGCAATAAATATCAATATAAAAGCATGATGCAAAATGGACGTATCAACTCCCCCAAGCTTAGACCTCGCTTGTCCTCAAGCGAAAGCCGATAATAATAAATATGTCCCCATGTTTAGAGGTAGAGGCTTCGATAAAAATAAAAAACGGACATGGGGGAATCATGATTATTCTCATAACAGCAACATATATAGATATTGTCATATGATTACTTATGTTCAAGTGATGATCTATTCACAATGCAAAAGTATGAATCAGAAACCTTATTGAGAACCAACAAACTATAACCTCAATCATTGAAGAAATTGCAATTCATCATAACATTAGAAAGAGTCTATGTTAGAGCTCAAAAGCAAGTCCACATACTCAACTATCATCTAGTCCTTCATAATTGCTAACACTCGCGCAATACTTGTGGTTACAGAGTTTTAATCGGACACAGAGAAAGATAGGGGGTTATAGTTTCGCCCCACAACCTTTTACCTCGAGGGTAATGTCAACAATAATAACTCATGCCCCCTACATCCAATTAGATATATATACCAAGTTCTTTCCAACATGCTGGTCTTGCCAAAGGATAAAATGAAAAAGGAAAGGTGAAGATCACCATGACACTTGCATAAGGTAGAAGATAAAAATAAAAGATAGGCCCTTCGCAGAGGGAAGCAGAGGTTGCCATGCGCTTTTATGGTTGGATGCACAAAATCTTAATGTGAAAGAACGTCACTTTATATTGCCCCTTGTGATATGAACCTTTATTATGCAGTCTGTCACTTTTATTACTTCCACATCACAAGATCGTATAAAGCTTATTTCTCCCACACCAATCAATCATACATATTTAGAGAGCAATTTTTATTGCTTTGCACCGATGACAACTTACTTGAAGGATCTTATTCAATCCATAGGTAGATATGGTGGACTCTCATGGCAAAACTGGTTTAAGGGTATTTGGAAGCACAAGTAGTATCTCTACTTGGTGCTGAGAATTTGGCTAGCATGAGGGGGAAAGGCAAGCTCAACATGTTGGGTGATCCATGACAACATACTTTATCTCAGATATAAGAAAACATAACCCATTACATTGTCTTCCTTGTCCAACATCAACTCTTTAGCATGTCATATTTTGATGAGTGTTCTCAATAATAAAAGATGTCAATGATAGTATATTTATATGTGAAACCTCTCTTTCCTTATTACTTCCTATTAATTGCAACGATGACCAAAGCTATGTCTGCCAACTCCCAACAACTTTTAATCATCACATTCTTTCTATTGAAGTCATTACTATCAATAAGATCAATATGAACTTTTGTTTCTTCTTATTCTTTTTCTCTTTTCTTTTATTCACCCAAGATCATAGCAAGAGAATCAAGCCCTTGACTCAACACTAATCCTTATTATATAGCTCACGAACTCGATTACATAGAAGGATAATAAAGCAAAACTCACAACTAGATCATGCCATAAACTTTATTCTACTAGATCAAAATATTACCAAAAGGATCAAACTAAGAAAAAAACGGTAAAGATAGAAGTGATGGTGATACGATACCGGGGCACCTCCCCCAAGCTTGGCAGTTGCCAAGGGGAGTGCCCATACCCATGTGATTATATCTCCTCGGTTGGTGAAGAGGGTGGAGTTGTTGATGACGGATAGTCGCACATCGAGCGTAGGAGGTCTTCTAACTTGCGGATAATGCCCTTGAGTGCGATGATATGCTCCTTCAACAAAATATTTTCACGTGTGAGATACTTATTTTGTATACGAGCCAACTCAATCATCTTGAAAGCTTTGATTTCTGTAGGGGTAAGAAGATTATGATCCAGTTGAAGGGTGTCTTCTGTTGCTGGAACTTGGTCCTTCATGGCCTTCTTGATCCCTTCATCCTTGTTGATCTCCATAGGTTCTTCTCTCTTCAGCTCTATCTTCATTAGCCAAGCATCGTTGCCCTCATGGTTGGAGGAGGAGGGAGATGACATAGTGCCTGGCCTTGACAACCCTGACAGAAAACAACTCGAAACAAAGATAGGAGATTTTTGCGTGATACGGGAGTCAAATCCCCCGGGAGATTATATAGTGGATTTTTACCGACCAAAATACGTATCGTGCAAGAAAACAGAGTCCGGAAGGCACACGAGGAGCTCACGAGGTAGGGGGCGCACCCAGGGGGGTAGGGCGTGCCCTCCACCCTCGTGGGGCCCTCGTGTCCTTCCCGGACTGCTACTTAATTTTCTATTTTTCTAAATATTCCAAAACAGAGAAATATTGCCTTAAAAATTGTTTTGGAGTCGGTTTACTTACCGTACCACATACCTATTCCTTTTCGGAGTCTGAAACATTCTGGAAAGTGTCCTTTATGTATTCCTCCGGTGTTACGGTTTCAATAATATTGGTTTCAATATTTATGGGATTACCTGAGATATAATGTTTAATTCTCTGACTGTTGACCACCTTCGGATTTGTGCCTTTGAAGTTGTTGATTTTTATGGCACCAGAACGATAGACTTCCTCGATAACGTAGGGACCTTCCCATTTAGAGAGAAGTTTTCCTGCAAAAAATCTTAAACAAGAGTTGTATAGCAATACATAATCACCTACATTAAACTCACACTTTTGTATCCTTTTGTCATGCCATCTTTTAACCTTTTATTTAAACAACTTGGCATTTTCATAAGCTTGGGTTCTCCATTCATCAAGAGAGCTAATATCAAATAACCTCTTTTCACCGGCAAGTTTGAAATCATAGTTGAGCTCTTTAATAGCCCAATAAGCCTTGTGTTCTAGTTCGAGAGGTAAGTGACATGCTTTTCCATAGACCATTTTATACGGAGACATACCCATAGGATTTTTATATGCAGTTCTATAGGCCCATAATGCATCATCAATTTTCTTGGACCAATTCTTTCTAGATCTATTGACCGTCTTTTGCAAAATTAATTTGAGCTCTCTATTACTCAATTCTACTTGACCACTATACTGTGGGTGATACGGAGATGCAATTCTATGATTGACGTCATATTTAGCAAGCATTTTACGGAAAGCACCATGAATAAAATGTGAACCACCATCAGTCATTAGATATCTAGGGACTCCAAACCTCGGAAAAATAACTTCTTTAAGCATTTTAATAGAAGTGTTATGATCAGCACTACTAGTTGGAATAGCTTCTACCCACTTAGTAACGTAATGAACAGCAACTACAATATGTGTATATCCATTAGAGGTAGGAAAAGGTCCCATATAATCAAAGCCCGAAACATCAAACGGTTTAATAACAAGTGAATAATTCATAGGCATTGCTTGACGTCTACGAATATTACCAATTCTTTGACATTCATCACAAGATAGGACGAACTTACGGGCATCCTTGAAGAGAGTAGGCCAATAAAAACATGATTGCAATACCTTATGTGCGGTTCTATCTCCCGCGTGGTGTCCTCCATAAGTTTCGGAATGACACTTGCGTAGGATCTGTTCCTGTTCATGCTCAGGTACACAACGTCTAATAACACCATCTACTCCTTTATAAAGATGGGGGTCATCCCAAAAGTAATGTCTCAAATCATAGAAGAACTTTTTCTTTTGTTGGTATCTGAAGCTAGGTGGTATAAATTTAGCAACTATGTAATTAGCATAATCAGCATACTAAGGGGTATTACGAGAAGTACTTATGACATTTAATTGTTCATCAGGAAAGCTATCATCAATAGGTAGTGGGTCATCAAGAACATTCTCTAACCTAGATAAGTTGTCTGCAACGGGGTTCTCAGCTCCTTTTCTATCAATAATATGCAAATCAAATTCTTGTAACAAGAGAACCCATCTAATAAGTCTAGGCTTAGCATCTTTCTTCTCCATAAGATATTTAATAGCAGCATGATCAGTGTGGATAGTTACTTTAGAATCAACAATATAGAGATAATTCCTTATTTAACACTGTGCTTAAATTTTATGCCCTATTTGACATCGACAAATAATTTCTTTCCTATCTAACAATGAGTCTAAATTTTATGCCTTTTATGACACTTCTGTCCATTTTGAGCCTAAATGACACTTAAAAAGACCATATCGCCCTCATGTGGTATGTTTGTATGCGTGTGCTGTTCAATGATTTTTTATCATCTTTATTAATAATTATTATATTATTATTTGTTGGATTTTCTTATGGAGCTCACATAATCTGTTTTGAATGTCTGAGTTTTTTTAGTGCAGGATCTTCACGGGAGAATATATGTACGTGTAGATACATGATATAGTAGATGCATACACTAGATAGTCTATCATTAGTTTTGTACGTGGTGCATGGCAAAATTGCCCACGTACAATTGCATGCATGCATCGAAGGCCATGCAAACGGTAGTAGCATGTAATAAGCGGCTTATGGCTCTAGCCGGTGTGCGCATACACTTCTTAATACCCACACGTCTCTCCTGCATGCATGTACACAATACACATAGCCATGTATGTATATTTGTTCGGGTATTCGTGTACCGGCTGCCGCGTGGACATATAAATATTTAAATACCCACGTACCCGGGCTAGCTAGCTATGTGCACTTACAATGGATCAATGAAATACTTGTTCGGGTATTCGTGTACCGGTTGCCGCGCGTACGTGCGTGTTTGTGTGCTGCTGCTGCTGCGTGTGTGCTGCGCGCTGTGCATGTGTGATGCATACGTGTGTGCTGCGTGCGTGCGTGCTACAGTGTGTGTTTGCTATTTTCAATGCATGTGTGTGCGCTATTGCCCCGCTGATGTTGTGTGTATGCTACTGCCCCGCACACACATATATCGTATGAGGGCAAACGAGTCTTTTTAAGTATCATTTAGGCTTAAAATGAACGAAAGTGCCATAAAGGGCATAAAATTTTAGACTCGTTGTTAGATAGGGAAGAAAAAAGTTTTCAGTGTTAAATAAGGAAATGAAATTTAAGATAGTGTTAAATAAGGGATTGTTTCAACAATATAAGGTCTGAACTTATCACAAGCAAATACAACTGCTAAAAGTTCTTTTTCAGTAGTAGCATAATTTCTTTGAGCATTGTCTAGAGTCTTACTAGCATAATGGATAACATTTAATTTCTTATCAACTCTTTGCCCTAGAACAACACCTATAGCATAATCGCTAGCATCACACATAATTTCAAAGGGTAAATTCCAATCAGGTGGCTGAACAATAGGTGCAGAGACTAATGCTTTCTTAAGTATTTCAAATGCTTCTACATAATCATCATCAAAGACAAATGGTATATCTTTTTGTAATAAATTAGTCAGTGGCCGAGAAATTTTTGAGAAGTCCTTAATGAACCTCCTATAAAATCCGGTGTGACCAAGGAAACTTCTTATACCTTTGATGTCCTTGGGACATGGCATCTTTTCAATATCATCAACCTTGGCTTTATCAACTTCAATACCTCTTTCAGAAACTTTATGCCCCAAGACAATACCTTCATTAACCATAAAGTGGCACTTTTCCCAATTCAAGACAAGATTAGTTTCTTCACATCTCTGCAAAACTCGATCAAGATTGCTCAAGCAATCGTCAAAAGAAGATCCATAGACGGAAAAGTCGTCCATGTAAACCTCACAAATCTTTTCACAGAAGTCAGAGAATATAGCCATCATGCATCTTTGAAAGGTAGCAGGTGCATTACATAAACCAAAAGGCATACGTCTATAAGCAAAAGTACCAAAAGGGCATGTAAAAGTAGTCTTTGATTGATCTTTAGCTGACACAGGTATATGAGAGAAACCAGAATAACCATCTAGAAAGTAGTAATGTGTATGTTTGCATAATCTTTCTAGCATTTGATCGATAAAAGGTAAGGGGTAATGATCTTTCTTAGTAGCCTTATTTAATTTGCGGAAATCAATTACCATCCTATAACCTGTAATAATTCTTTGTGGAATCAATTCATCTTTATCATTAGGAACAACAGTAATACCTTCCTTCTTAGGGACACAATGAACATGACTTACCCACTGACTATCGGCAACAAGATAAATTATACCTGCCTCCAGAAGCTTTAGTATTTCTTTTCTTACCACTTCTTTCATTTTAGGATTCAGACGACGTTGAGGATCACGAACTGGTTTGGCATCTGCTTCCAAATTTATTTTATGTTGACATAGAGTGGGACTAATGCCCTTAAAATCATCAAGAGTATATCCAATAGCAGCACGGTGCTTCTTAAGAGTTTTCAATAATCTTTCTTCTTCATGCTCTGAAAGGTTAGCACTAAAAATAACAGGAGATATCTTCTTTTCATCAAGATAAGCATATTTAAGATTACCAGGCAACAGTTTAAGCTCAAACACGGGATCACCCTTAGGTGGAGGGGGATCCCCTAGGATTTCAACAGGCAAATTGTGTTTCAGCATAGGTTCCTGTTTAAAGAATACTTCATCTATTTCCCTTCTTTCATTCATAAACATATCATTCTCATGGTCTAGCAAATATTGTTGTAAAGGATCACTAGGAGGTACGAGAATAGAAGCAAGACCAATAATTTCATCCTTACTAGGCAATTCTTCTTCACAGTGTTGTTTACTAAATTTCGAGAAATTAAATTCATGAGTCATATCATCCAAGCCAATAGTAACAACATTCTTTTCGGAGTCTATCTTAGCATTAACTGTATTCAAGAAGGGTGTACCAAATATAATGGGACAAAAGCTATCTTGTGGGGAACTAAGAACAAGAAAATCAGCAGGATATTTAGTTTTCCCGCACAAGACTTCAACATCTCTAACAATTCCCATTGCTGAAATAGTATCTCTATTAGCAAGTTTAATTGTGACATCAATATCTTCTAACTCAGCAGGTGCAATTTCATGCTTGATTTCTTTATACAAGTCATAAGGTATAACACTAGCACTAGCACCCATATCACATAAGCCATGATAACAATGTTCTCCTATTTTAACAGAAATAACAGGCACGCCTACCACAGGTCTATGTTTATCTTTAGCACAAGATTTAGCAATTCTAGCAGTTTTACCGCAGAACTGAATAACATGCCCATCAATATTATTAGACAAGAGCTCTTTAACAATAGCAATATTAGGTTCAACTTTAACTTGCTCAGGAGGTGTATATGTTTTAATATTGCTTTTACGAACCATAGTTGAAGCTTTAGCATGATCCTTTATCCTAACAGGGAAAGGTGGTTTCTCAACATAAGAAGTAGGAACAATAGGATCATTATAAGTGATAGTCTTTTCTTCAACTTTAATAGGTGCAGCTACTTTTACTTCTATGGGAGGATGATATTTAAACCACTTCTCCTTAGGGAGATCAACATAAGTAGCAAAAGATTCATAGAAAGAAGCTACTATCTCAGAATCAAGTCCATATTTAGTGCTAAACTTACGGAAAATATCGGTATCCATAAAAGATTTAACACAATCAAACTTAGGTGTCATACCTGACTCCTTACCATTGTCGAGGTCCCAATCCAGAGTTGCATTTAATTCTATCCAATAAATCCCATTTGAATTCAATAGTCTTCATCATAAAAGAGTCAGCACAAGAAGTATCAAGCATGGTGCGATTGTTATCAGAAAGCCAAGCATAAAAATTTCGAATAATCAATGCGTCTCCCTTCAAATATAAAGGGAGGACCTTCTTCTTACCAACATCATCGGGTATACCTGCAAGCTTAAATAATCCAAAAACTTCATCCACATATATTAGGTGTTCATCAGGATGCTTTGTTCCATCTCCTGTAAAAGGATTAGCTAGCAGTTTTTCTATCATACCCGAAGAATACTCATAAGGAATTTCATTTTCATATTCATTTTCAATAGGTTCAGTAAGTTGAGGAGCAACTCTTTGCTCTACTGGTTGGGTGAAGATACCCCGAACAAGCCCCTCAGAGGATTACTTTCCATAGTAACAAGTGACAGTAAATTTCAGCACACTATATAAATTTTTCCTTACCAAATTCCACCTACCAAAGGCGCTTCACTCCCCGGCAACGGTGCCAGAAAAGAGTCTTGATGACCCACAAGTATAGGGGATCTATCGTAGTCCTTTCGATAAGTAAGAGTGTCGAACCCAACGAGGAGCAGAAGGAAATGATAAACGGTTTTCAGCAAGGTATTCTCTGCAAGTACTGAAATAAGTTGTAACAGATAGTTTTGTGATAAGATAAAATTTGTAACGAGCAACATGTAACAAAAGTAAATAAAGTGCAGCAAGGTGGCCCAATCCTTTTTGTAGCAAAGGACAAGCCTGGACAAACTCTTATATAAGGAAAAGCGCTCCCGTGGACACATGGGGATATCGTCCAGCTAGTTTTCATCACGTTCATATGATTTGCATTCGGTACTTTGATAATTTGATATGTGGGTGGACCGGTGCTTGGGTTCTGTTCTTACTCGAACAAGCATCCCACTTATGATTAACCTCTATTGCAAGCATCCGCAACTACAACAAAAGTATCAAGGTAAATCTAACCATAGCATGCAACATATGGATCCAAATCAGCCCCTTACGAAGCAACGCATAAACTAGGGTTTAAGCTTCTGTCACTCTAGCAACCCATCATCTACTTGTTACTTCCCAATGCCTTCCTCTAGGCCCAAATAATGGTGAAGTGTTATGTAGTCGACGTTCACATAACACCACTAGAGGTTAGACCACATACATCTCATCAAAATATCGAACGAATACCAAATTCACATGACTACTAATAGCAAGACTTCTCCCTTGTCCTCAGGAACAAACATAACTACTCACAAAGCATAAACATGTTCATAATCAGAGGGGTATTAATATGCATAAAGGATCTGAACATATGATCTTCCACCAATTAAACCAACTAGCATCGACTACAAGGAGTAATTAACACTACTAGCAACCTATTAGCATCAATCTCGGACTTGGAGACAAGAATTGGATACAAGAGATGAACTAGGGTTTTGAGATGAGATGGTGCTGATGAAGATGTTGATGGAGATTGCCCTCTCCCGATGAGAGGAGCATTGGTGATGACGATGGCGATGATTTCCCCCTCCGGGAGGGAAGTTTCCCCGGCAGAACAGCTCTGCCGGAGCTCTAGATTGGATCCGCCAAGGTTCCGCCTCGTGGCGGTGGAGTTTCGTCCCGAAAGGTTGCTTCCTAATTTTTTTATCGACGAAAGACTTCATATAGGAGAATATGGTCATCAGAGAGCCACCAGGGGGTCCATGAGGTAGGGGGCGCGCCCTAGGGGGGGGGGCGCCCCCACCCTCATGAGCAAGGTGTGGGCCCCCTGGTCTTCATCTTTGGCGAGGATTTTTCATTATTTATTATAAGGTATTCCGTAGATTTTCAGGACTTTTGGAGTTGTGCAGAATAGGTCTCTAATATTTGCTCCTTTTCCAGCCCAGAATTCCAGCTGCCGGCATTCTCCCTCCTTATGTAAACCTTGTAAAATAAGAAAGAATAGCCATAAATATTGTGACATAATGTGAAATAACAGCCCATAATGCAATAAATATCGATATAAAAGCATGATGCAAAATGGACGTATCATGGGGACAACCCACCTGGGCGTGCCTGGAGGGGGGCGCCCTGGTGGGTTGTTCCCACCCAGGTGGCCCCCTCCGGTGGTTCTTGGCTCCAGAAATTCTCATATGTTGTATAAAAAATCCTTGCAAAGTTTCCTTCCATTTCGAGAACTTTTTATTTCTGCACAAAAAACAACACCATGGTAGTTCTGCTGAAAATAGCGTCAGCCTGGGGTTAGTTTTATTCAAATCATGCAAATTAGAGTCCAAATCATGCAAATTGGAGACGTATCATTTGTCCTTTCGAGACACCACATGATGATTGGGTGTGATAGACTCTATGTTCACATACAACGGGTGTAAGATAGTTTTGCACATGCAAAATACTTGGGTTAAACTTGACGAGCCTAGCATGTACAGACCTGGTCTCGGAACACTAGAGACCGAAAGGTTGAACATGAGTCATATAGTAGATATGATCAACATAGATATGTTCACCATTGATGACAACCCCATCTCACGTGATGATCGGACATGGGTTAGTTGATTTGGATCACGTATCACTTAGATGACTTGAGGGATGTCCATTTAAGTGGGAGTTCATTAGTAATTTGATTAAGTGAACTTAATTTATCATGAACTTAGTCTTGATAGTTTTGCTTATGTATGTTGTAGATCAATAGCTCGCGATATAGCTCCTATATATTTTTGATACGTTCCTAGAGAAAACTAAGTTGAAAGATGATAGTTGCAATGATGCGGATTAGGTCCGTGATCTGAGTATTATCCTCATTGTTGCACAGAAGAATTATGTCCTTGATGCATCTCTAGGTGACAGACCTATTGCAGGAGCCGATGCAGACGTTATGAACATTTGGCAAGCTCGATATGATGACTACTTAATAGTTTAGTGTGCCATGTTTTATGCCTTAGAACCGGGACTTCAAAATGTTTTGAATGCCATAGAGCATATGAGATGTTCCAAGAGCTGAAATTGGTATTTCAGACTCATGCCCGTGTCGAGAGGTATGAGACCTCTGACAAGTACTTTGCCTGCAAGATGGACGAGAATAGTTCAACCAGTGAGCATGTGCTCAGAATGTCTGGGTACTACAATCGCTTGAATCAACTGGGAGTTAATATTCCATATAAGATAGTGATTGACAAAGTTCTCTAGTCACTATCACCAAGCTACTAGAACTTCGTGATGAACTATAATATGCAAGGGATGACGAAAATGATTCCCGAGCTCTTCGCGGTGTTGAAATCAGCGATGGTAGAAATCAAGAAAGAGCATCAAGTGTTGATGGTTACAAGACCACTAGTTTCAAAAAAGGGCAAGGGAAAGAGAGGGAACTTCAAGAAGAATGGCAAGCAAGTTGCCGCTCCCATGAAGAAACCCAAAGTTGGACCCAATCCTGAAACTGAGTGCCTCTGCTACAATGGAAATGGTCACTAGAAACGGAACTGCCCCAAATACTTGGCAGACAAGAAGGATGGCAAAGTGAACAAAGGTATATTTGATATACATGTTATTGATGTGTACCTTACTAGTATTAATAGTAGCCCCTGGGTATTTGATACCGGTTCAGTTGCTAAGATTAGTAACTCAAAATAGGAGTTGCAGAGTAAACAGAGACTAGTTAAGGGCGAGGTGACGATGTGTGTTGGAAGCAATGTTGGGGATATCACTTCGGGAACTTATCGGTCGACCCATGATAAGGGGTAAATCAGCCAGTTTATCGGCATATCGGCCGATTTATCGCCATATCGGCTGATTTATCGACCGATTTATCTTATCGGTCAGACAACGGTAAGCGATAAATCGGCCGATTGATCGGAATATCGGAAGATATCTTGAACAGTGGTTGGAAGTGATTCCAAGGTTGATACGATCACCATCGCACACTCCCTCTACCTTCGGGATTAGTGTTGAACCTAAATAAATATTATTTGGTGTTTGCGTTGAGCATGAATGTAATTTAATCATGTTTATTGCAATACGGCTATTCATTTAAGTCAAAGAATAATTGTTGTTCTATTTACATGAATAAAACCTTCTATGGTCATACACCCAATGTGAATGGTTTATTGAATCTCGATCGTAGTGACACACATATACATAATATTGATGCCAAAAGATGCAAAGTTAATAATGATAGTGCAACATACTTGTGGCACTGCCGTTTAGGTCATATTGGTGTAAAGCGCGGGAAGAAACTTCATGCAGATGGACTTTTGGAATCACCTGATTATGAATCATTTGATACTTGCGAACCATGCCTCATGGGAAAGATGACTAAAACTCCATCCTCCGGAACAATGGAGCGAGCTAATGACTTATTGGAAATAATACATACCGATGTGTGCGGTCCGATGAGTGTTGAAGCACGCGGTGGGTATCATTATTTTTTGACCTTCTCAGATAATTTGAGTAGGTATGGGTATATCTACTTGATGAAACACAAGTCTGGAACATTTGAAAAGTTCAAATAATTTCAAAGTGAAGTGGAGAATCGTCGATAACAAGAAAATTAAGTTTCTACAATCTGATGGCGGAGGCGAATATTTGAGTTACGAGTTTGGCCTTCATTTAAAACAATGTGGAATTGTTTCACAACTCATGCCACCTGGAGCACCACAGCGTAATGGTGTATCTGAACGTCGTAACCATACTTTATTGGATATGGTACGTTCTATGATATCTCTTACCGATTTACCACTATCGTTTTAGGGTTATGCATTAGAGAGAGACGCATTCATGATAAATAGGGCACCATCTAAATCCATTGAGAAGACACTATATAAACTATGGTTTGGCAAGAAACCTAAGCTATCATTTCTTAAAGTTTGGGGTTGCGACACTTATATGAAAAGGCTTCAGCCTGATAAGCTCAAACCCAAATTGGAGAAGTGTGTCTTCATAGGATACCCTAAGGAAACAGTTGGGTACACCTTCTACCACAGATCCGAAGGCAAGATCTTTGTTGCCAAGAATGGTACATTTCTAGAGGAGTTTCTCTCGAAAGAAGTGAGTCGGAGGAAAGTAGAACTTGATGAGGTAGTTGTACCTTCTCTCAATTTGGAAAGTAGCACATCAGAGAAATTAGTTCCCGTGATGCCTACACCAACTAGAGAGGAAGATAATGATGGTGACCGTGAAACTTCAGATCAAGTTACTACCGGACCTCATAGGTCGAACAGAGCACGTTTTGCACCAGAGTGGTACGGTAATCCTGTCCTGGAAGTCATGTTACTAGAACATGGCGAACCTACAAACTATAAAGAAGCTATGATGAGCCCAGATTCCGATAGATGGCTTGAGGCCATGAAATCTGAGATAGGATCCATGTATGAGAACAAAGTGTGGACTTCGGTTGACTTGCCCGATGATCGACATGCCATTGAGAATAATGGATCTTCAAGAAGACAGACGATGTTGGTAATGTTACCATCTACAAAGCTCGACTTATCGCGAAAGGTTTTCGACAAGTTCAAGGGGTTGACTACGATGAGACCTTCTCACCAGTAGCAATGCTTAAGTTAGTCCGAATTATGGTAGCAATTGCCGCATTTTATAATTATGAAATTTGGCAAAGGGACATCAAAACTGCATTCCGTAATGGATTTCCTAAAGAAGAGTTGTATATGATGCAACCAGAAGGTTTTGTTGATCCTAAAGGTGCTAACAAAGTGTGCAAACTCCAGCGATCTATCTATGGACTGGTGCAAACATCTCGGAGTTGGAATATATGCTTTGATGAGGTGATTAAAGCATATGGTTTTATACAGACTTATGGTGAAGCCTATATTTACAAGAAAGTGAGTGGGAGCTCTGTAGCATTTCAGATATTATATGTGGATGACATATTGTTGATTGGAAATGATATATAATTTCTGGATAGCATAAAAGGATACTTGAATAAGAATTTTTCAATGAAAGACCTCAGTGAAGCTGCTTATATATTGGGCATCAAGATCTATAGGGATAGATCGAGAAGCTTAATAGGACTTTCACAAAGCACATACCTTGACAAAGTTTTGAAGAAGTTCAAAATGGATCAGTCAAAGAAAGGGTTCTTGCCTGTGTAACAACGTGTGAAGTTGAGTTAGACTCAAAACCCGACCACGACAGAATATATAGAGAGAATGAAAGTCATTCCCTATGCCTCAGTCATAGGTTCTATGAAGTATGCCATGTTATGTACCAGACCTATTGTGTGCCTTGCCATGGGTTTGGCAAGGAGGTACAAGAGGGCTTGGGAAATATTTCTTGGTTATGGAGGTGATAAAGAGTTCATCGTAAAGAGTTACGTCGATGCAAGCTTTGACACCGATTCGTATGACTATGAATCTCAATCTGGATACGTATTAAAAGTGGGAGCAATTAGATAGAGTAGCTCCATGCAGAGCATTGTAGACATAGAAATTTGCAAAATACATACGGATCTGAATGTGACAGGCCCATTGACTAAACCTCTCTCACAAGCAAAACATGATCACACCTTAATACTCTTTGGGTATTAATCACATGGCAATGTGAATTAGATTATTTGACTCTAGTAAACTCTTTGGGTATTGGTCACATGGCGATGTGAACTATGGGTGTTAATCACATGGCGACGTGAACTAGATTATTGACTCTAGTGCAAGTGGGAGACTGAAGGAAATATGCCCTAGAGGCAATAATAAAGTTTTTATTTTTATTTCCTTAGTCATGATAAAGGTTTATTATTCATGCTAGAATTGTATTGATCGGAAACCTAAATACCTGTGAGGATACATAGACAAATACCGTGTCCCTAGTGAGCCTCTACTAGACTAGCTCATTGATCAAAGATGGTTAAGGTTTCCTAACCATAGACGTGTGTTGTGATTTGATAATGGGATCACATCATTAGGAGAATGATGTCATGGACAAGACCCATTCGTTAGATTAGCATAATGATCTTACAGTTTTATTGCTATTGCTTTCTTCATGTCAAATACATATTCCTTCGACTATGAGATTATGCAACTCATGGATACCGTAGGAATACCTTGTGTCTTATCAAACGTGACAACGTAAATGGGTGGTCATAAAGATGCTCTAGAGGTATCGCCAAAGGATTTTGTTGAGTTGGCATAGATCGAGATTAGGATTTGTCACTCCGAGTATCGGAGAGGTATCTCTGGGCCCTCTCGGTATTACACATCATAAGCTTGCAAGCAAACGACTAAGGAGTTAGTCACGAGGTGATGTATTACGGATCGAGTAAAGAGACTTGCCGGTTAACAGATTGAACTAGGTACAGAGATACCGATGGTCGAATCTCGGGCAAGTAACATACCGATGGACAAAGGGAATTACGTATGTTGTCATAAGTCATAACGGTTTGACCGATAAAGATCTTTGTAGAATATGTAGGAGCCAATGTGGGCATCCAGGTTCCACTATTGGTTATTGACCGGAGAGGTGTCTCAGTCATGTCTACATAGTTCTCGAACCCGTAGGGTCCGCACGCTTAACGTTCGATGACAATTTAGTGTTATATGAGTTATGTGATTTGGTGACCGTATGTTGTTCGGAGTCACGGATGAGATCACAGACATGATGAGGAGTCTCGAAATGGTTATATTGGATGATAGTATTTGGACACCGGAAGTGTTTAGGGGGTTACCGAGTATTTATCGGGTCACCGGAAGGGGTTCCGGGTACCCCCGACAAAAGTTATGGGCCTTATGGGCCAAGAGAGGAAATGCAACAGCCACAAGGGGCTGGTGGATCCCTCATAGCAGGCCGTCCAAGGAGGAGAAGCAAAGGGGGAGGAAAAGGAAAGTGTGGATTAGGATTCCTACTTCCTTCCCTCCCCCCTCTTTCCTCCCCCCTTGGGAATACATGGCAGGGGGCGTGGCCAGGGCAGGAGCCCTAGGGCCGGCCGACCACCTATGTGGTGCGCCAGGCTGCCTCCCCTCCCCCTCCCACCTATATATATGTGGGAGGGGGGCTCCTAGCACACAATAGATCAATTGTTACCCGTGTGCGGCGCCCCCCTCCACTGTTTACACCCCGGCCATATTTTCGTAGTGCTTAGGCGAAGCCCTGCGGAGATCACTTCACCATCATCATCACGACGCCGCCGTGCTGACGAAACTCATCTACTACCTCGCCGTCTTGCTGGATCAAGAAGGTGGAGGACATCACCGAGCTAAATGTGTGCAGAATGCGGAGGTGTCGTAGGTTCGGTACTTGATCGGTTGGATCGCAAAGAAAGTTCGACTACATCAACCATGTTGTGAAATACTTCCGCTTACGGTCTATGAGGGTACGTAGACATACTATCCCCCTTGTTGCTATGCATCTCCATGGATAGATCATTGCGTGTGCGTAGATTTTTTCCATGCAACGTTTCCCAACATACCCTGCAAAGTTAGATGTCCTCTAATCAGTTTTAGCAAAATTTTAGTTATGTGCTCAACCAGTTTCAACAATCAATACTATCTACCTACGTCCACAACATAGGTGATGATTCTTGATGCTAGTTTAAGTTTCATGATGTGTGAAACAAGAGACTTAATTAAAAATCTCCAGCCCCACACTAAACTTCGTCAATACGCGTAACCCCCTAGAAGATCATACATCTTCGGCACCCTCTTGTCTATGTGACAGTTCACTATTATCAACAATGGTGAAGCCCAAGGAACTATTAGTAGATCGTCGACAGCTAGAGCTGGTCGATTGTCAGAACCTTGTGAAAAGTGACACCATGTCGTTGATGAATTGAACCGAAGCAACACTCAAGGGAAGAATAGCAAGAACATCAACCCTCACAATCACATGTGATCTAGATCGCAACGTGCACCTACTCATATAACCACTAATGATGCCATTATTGGCAAACGTAGTAGAAATAATAAAATTTTCACCTACGATCACCCAAGGTCAATATGAAGATGCATTGCGGGTTGGGATCATGATCATTACCATCACCGAGTTGCAGCAGAAGAAGAATGTGTCGGTGTAGATCGTACTTGGAGTCCCTCGAACCTTTGATGAACGATCCCTCAAACCAAAGACCAAAAGCACGACCTCGCTACTTGGTTGCAAGCGTGCAGCCATCACGATCCGGAAGCGCTTCGCCGTCCAGAGCTAATCATTGATACGTCTCTGTCGTATCTATAATTTTTGATTGTTTCATGCCAATATTATACAACTTTTAAATAATTTTGGCAACTTTTTATATGATTTATTGGACTAACCTATTGATCCAGTGCCCAGTGCCAGTTCCTGTTTTTTTGCATGTTTTTTGTCTCATATAAAATCCATATCAGACGAAGTCCAAATGCAATAAAATTTTACGGATAATTATTTTGGAATATACGTGATTTTTGGGAGTTGGAATCACTGCAAACGGAGGCCCACACGGCCCACAAGACACCAGGGTGCACCAGAGGAGCCAGGCTCGTGGTGGTGGGTTGTGCTCACCTTGACGTCGGTTGGAGCTCTACTTCGGGTGCAAGGAAGCTTATATCCAGAAAAAATCATGTAAAAATCTCAGCGCAATCGGAGTTACAGATCTCTTAGAATATAAGAAACGGTTTTCGGTCAGATCTAGAGGATGCGAAACAGAAGAGAACATAGAGGGAGATCCAACCTCAGAGGGGCTCCCGCCCCTTCGCCGCCATGGAGGCCATGGACTAGAGGGGGAACTCTCCTCCCATCTACGGGGAGGCTAACGAAGAAGAAGGAGGGGGCTCTCTCCCCCTCTCTCCTGGTGGCGCCAGAGTACCGCCAGGGCAAGGATCGTGACGGCGATGTACATCAACAATCTTGCTACCGTCAATACCAACTGAAAGCACAAGTGCTCCCTGGGTGGTTTTGGTAATTAATGTCAACATATCTCTTGTTGGACTAACACTTTTACCTAGTATGTTTCAGATAAGTTCAACAATGGAGTGTCATGGACTAGAGGATGTGGAACCCCTTCAAGATGCTAAGGACAAAAAGTTTGGCTCAAGCTTCAAGATCAAGACTCTACATTTTATATTTTAGTGATCCAAGATCACATTGAGTCTATAGGAAAAGCCAATACTATCAAGGAGGGATGAGGTGTTGCTTAATGGCTTGCTTGCTCAAAGTGCTTAGTGATATGCTCCAAAATCCTCAACTACCTTCCCACATCCACATATGACCTAAACCAAAAGTCAAACTCGGCCCCACCGATTCTTTCTATCCGGCACCATCGAGTTTCAAATGTCATAGCCACTGCCACAAACCCTAGGCAAATCGGTCTCACCGATAGGGATCTCGGTCTCACCGAGATGGGATTGTAATCTCTCTGTTTCCCTTCATAACATTTCGGTCTTACCGAGATGAGCGATCGGTCCCACCGAGATTGCAATGTAAACTCTCTGTTTCCCTTTTGTAACATTTCGGTCTCACCGAGATGAGCGAATCGGTCCCACTGAGTTTACCTGACCAACTCTCTCGTTAGCTTATTACCAAAATCGGTCCCACCGAGTTTGTGTAATCGGTCACACCGAGATTAAGTTATGCCCTAACCCTAACCATATCGGTCCTACCGAGTTGCATCTCAGTCCCACCGAAAATCCTAACGGCCACTAGGTTTGCTGAATCGGTCTGACCGAGTTCAACAGTTCGGTCCCACCGAGTTTGGCAAATTGTGTGTGACGGTTAGATTTTGTGTGGAGGCTATATATACCCCTCCACCCACTCTTCATTCGTGGAGAGAGCCATCAGAACATACCTACACTTCCAATACACATTTTCTGAGAGAGAACCACCTACACTTGTGTTGAGGTCAAGATATTCCATTCCAACCATATGAATCTTGATCTCTAGCCTTTCGCAAGTTGCTTTCCACTCAAATCTTCTTTCCACCAAATCCAAATCCTGTGAGAGAGAGTTGAGTGTCGGGGAGACTATCATTTGAAGCACATGCGCAAGGAATTCATCATCAACACACCATTTATTACTTCTTGGAGAGTGGTGTCTCCTAGATTGGCTAGGTGTCACTTGGGAGCCTCCAACAAGATTGTGGAGTTGAACCAAGGAGTTTTTAAGGGCAAGGAGATCGCCTACTTCGTGAAGATCTACCGCTAGTGAGGCAAGTCCTTCGTGGGCGACGGCCGTGATGGAATAGACAAGGTTGCTTCTTCGTGGACCCTTCGTGGGTGGAGCCCTCCGTGGACTCGCGGAACCGTTACCCTCCGTGGGTTGAAGTCTCCATCAACATGGATGTACGATAGCACCACCTATCAGAACCACAACAAAAACATCTGTGTCTCCAATTGCGTTTGAATACTCAAAACCCTTATCTCTACATTCTTGCAAGTTGCATGCTGTACTTTCCGCTGCTCATATACTCATTGCGTGCTTGCTTGATATGTATTGTGTTTGTTAAACTTGTGCTTAAACTCCACTTAAACTTAAGAATATTAAAAACTGCAACTTTTGGCACTTAGTGTCTAATCACCCCCCCTCTAGACACCTCTTCTCAATCCTTTCAATTGGTATCAGAGCTTTGGTCTCCATTGCCTTGGTTTAAACACCATTGGAGGAAGATGGATGTGTCTACTTTGGGGAGTCTTAGACATAGAGTGCTTATTCTTGATGGAGAGTATTTTCATGAGTGGAAAAATGAAATGCTTGAGATTTTCAATGAATATCATTTGAACAAGTACACTACTAGCCCTTGTGCACATCATGTTGATCCTTTGCACCCTACCCTAGATGAAGATATTGACATGATTCACAATCTTAGAACTGTTGAGCTCATCATTAGAGGCTTGCCTAGAAACTTTATTAGATGTCTTCCTACTCTCAAGTGTGCCTACACCATATGGAGATTTCTTAAGGAATGATTTCCAGATTATTCCTTGAAAAATTTAGACAAAATTCTCCATAAGTCTATTGCCTTGAGTAAGATGAACTCTAGTGATCCTAGCTTTGGTGATTGTCTATTTGAGCTTACCAATCTCATGCGTGCTAAAGGAAATGTTGGAATCATTAGCGATATCATATCCGAAGCTATTAGAATTCATAAAGGTAACCATTGTGATGATCATTTATCTAATGAATTACCCTCTCTAGGAATTGATCAATCACAAGATGATGTTGAACATGGATACTATGATGAAGATGATGATAGTTACTATGATCTTGATGATGCAATGAGGCATTTTGGTCTTATGGCAAATCTTGATAGTGGATGTACTGATCATATGACCGGAGATAAAGATATGTTCCGTGAGCTTGCTGAAAACGGCGGCCCTGGAAAATATGTCACTTTTGGTGATAATTCAAAGGGTAAGGTGGTTGGCCTTGGTAAGGTGGCCATCTCACATGATAGCTCCATACAAAATGTCATGCTCGTTGAATCCCTTGGATACAATTTACTTTCAGTTTCTAGACTTATGGATTTCGGTTTCAATGTCTTATTCACTAAAGTAGATTGCCAAGTGTTTCGTAGAGACAATCATAAAATGCTCTTTACCGGTATACGTAGAGGAGATCTTTACATTGTTGATTTCACTAAAAAGGCTCAACCTAGAACTTGCTTAATTACCAAATCTTCTAAAGGCTGGTTGTGGCATAGAAGACTAGGTCATGTTGGTATGCAAAATCTTGATAAGCTTATTAAAGGTGATCATATCCTTGGAATAAAAGATGTCATATTTGACAAGGATAGACTTTGTAGTGCTTGTCAAGCAGGGAAACAAGTTGGAGGAAGTCACCGCGCGAAGAACATCATGACCACAAGAAGACCACTCGAGCTACTTCACATGGATCTCTTTGGTCCAAATGCCTACAAGAGTCTCGGTGGTAACTCATTTGGTCTAGTCATAGTTGATGATTTTTCAATATTTACGTGGGTGTTCTTTCTTGATGACAAATCGCAGGTCCAAAAGATCTTCAAAAACTTCGCTAGGAAGGCCCAAAATCAGTTTGGCGTGAAGATCAAGAAGGTTCGGAGCGACAACGGAACGGAGTTCAAGAACGCAAATGTGGACACCTTTCTTGACGAAGAAGGGATTTCACATGAGTTCTCGACTACGTACACACCTCAACAAAATGGAGTTGTTGAGAGGAAGAACCGGACTCTTATCGAGATGGCAAGAACGATGCTTGATGAGTACAAAATGCCAAAGCACTTTTGGGCAGAAGCGGTTGAGACAGCTTGTCATGCAACAAATCGCTTGTATCTTCACAAGCTACTCGGCAAGATGGCATACGAGCTCCTCACCGGTAACAAACCCCAAGTTGGATACTTTCGAGTATTCGGCTCAAAGTGCTACATTCTTGATAAGCATTGTCGTTCTAAATTTGCTCCTAAATCTCATGAAGGTTTCCTACTTGGTTATGGATCAAACTCTCACACTTACCGTGTCTACAACAATTTGACCTGAAAGGTTGAAGAGACGGTAGATGTGAAGTTTGATGAATCTAACGGCTCGCAAGTAGAGCAATTGCCAATTGATATAGGAGACAAAGACCCTTCGGAAGCAATTCAAGACTTGTCCATTGGCAAGATTCGTCCAACGGAAGTGAAGGAGAGTACCTCGTCCGTCCAAGTGGAAGCTTCTACCTCACGACAAGGTGAACCAAGAGTTGACACGGAAGCATCCACAAGTGGGACACGCCAAGATGAAGAAAACGAGGAAGCGCACCAAGATGAACATCAACAACCTCCTTCTCCACCACGACAAGAGAACGACAACGTCAACAATGAAGAAGGCCAAGAAGAAGAACAAGATGAAGAGGATGTTCCACCCCGACCCAAGCAAAATCTTTAACGAGTTTGAGCAAGAATTGCCAAAGATCATCCCGTCGAGCAAATCTACAATGATATCCAAACCGGGAGAATCACTCGCTCTAAAACTCGTTTAGCTAACTTTTGTGAACATTACTCATTCATCTCTAGCATTGAACCTATGAAGGTTGAAGAAGAATTGGAGGATCCGGACTGGATAAACGCTATGCATGAAGAGCTACACAACTTTGAGAGAAATCAAGTGTGGACATTGGTCGAGAAGCCCGACAACAACCACAACATCATTGGTACCAAATGGGTGTTTCGCAACAAGCAAGATGAATATGGACAAGTGGTTCGCAACAAAGCACATCTCGTCGCCCAAGGCTACACACAAGTTGAAGGTATGGACTATGGTGAGACATATGCTCCCGTTGCTAGACTTGAGTCCATTCGCATCTTACTTGCTTATGCTAATCACCATGATATCACCTTGTACCAAATGGACATTAAAAGTGCTTTTCTAAATGGCAAAATTGAGGAGGAAGTTTATGTTAAGCAACCTCCCGGCTTCGTCAATCCTAAGAAACCTAATCATGTTTACAAACTTCACAAAGCCCTTTATGGTCTTAAACAAGCTCCTAGAGCATGGTATAAATGCTTGACCAAGTTCCTTATTGAAAAAGGCTTTGAAATTGGTAAAATTGATTCTACTCTTTTTACTAAAAGGGTTAATGGAGAACTATTTGTGTGCCAAATTTATGTTGATGATATCATATTTGGTTCAACTAACCCTCATTTTAGTGAGAAGTTTGGAAAGCTAATGTCGGAGAAGTTTGAGATGTCTATGATGAGTGAACTCAAATTCTTTCTCGGTTTGAAAATCACGCAAACTAAGGAAGGTACCTTTGTCTCTCAAACGAAGTACACCAAGGACTTATTCAAGAAGTTCAATATGCAAGAATGCAAAGGTATGACTACACCCATGCCTACTAGTGGACATCTTGATTTGACCAAAGATGGTGAACCAGTTTATCAAAAGGTTTATCGCTCTATGATTGGTTCATTGTTATATCTATGTGCCTCTGGTCCCGATATTATGCTAAGTGTGTGCATGTGTGCACGATATCAAGCTGCTCTAAAGAGTGTCATCTTAAGGCTGTGAAAAGGATAGTGAGATACCTAATCCATACACCAAATTTTGGGATTTGGTATCCTAAGAGGTCCTCTTTTGATCTTGTTGGCTACTCCGATTCGGACTATGCCGGAGACAAGGTTGATAGAAAATCCACTTCGGGTACTTGTCAATTCCTTGGTAGATCTCTTGTGTCTTGGTCTTCCAAGAAACAAAACTCGGTATCCTTATCCACCGCCGAAGCGGAATACATTGCCGCTGGTTCATGTTGTGCTCAATTACTTTGGATGACCCAAACTCTTAAAGATTATGGGATATATGTGAAACATGTTCCATTGCTATGTGACAATGAAAGTGCTATTAAGATTGCTCACAATCCCGTGCAACATTCTCGAACTAAGCATATTGAAGTTCGTCATCATTTCATTCGAGATCATGTTGCAAAAGGGGACATTAACCTTAAGCATGTTCGCACCGACAAGCAATTGACGGATATATTCACTAAACCACTTGATGAGAAAGTGTTTTGCAGGTTGAGAGGTGAATTGAACATCATTGATGCTTCAAACTTGGAGTAGGAACTCCATTTGATACATGCGGGGCATGAGCCTATGACTAATCCTCGATATTTCTCTTATGATGATATTCATATGTCTTGGATATATTTGTACCTTGCATGGTATCTAACCCGTGTAGGTACTTGTATGAATCTAAATCTATGAGATTGCCACACACTCACATCTTGAGAAATTTCTACATCACCAAGTCTCTACACAATGGTGGTTGAAGACAAGGAAGCACGAAACCATTCAAACATATCCTTTGGCAAATTCCATGTTGAGTCTCATGATTGTCATTTTGGATACACAAGTGCTCTTCCTTGCAAAGCTAACCCATGTAGGTAGATGAGCTCAAACTCCAAGTGGTGCTCCCAACTCTTGATGAACTACATCAACCTTGAGCAACCCACACAAGTTCAACTACATGATCAAGATCAACACCACCACCCAAGGTATGTTATTCCATCTTAGAGAAGCTTTACTCCAAGTCATGAGCCAAAGCAACTCGACAAGATGTGAATACATCAAGATGCTTAAACAAAAAATGGTAACCCCATTTTGAGCTTAAACGATGAGTATGACCTATGATCAAGTGCTCTCACTTGACTCCTAAGTCAATATACTCTAACATAGGTGACCTTGTCACTGACCATTTCTAGATGAAGTTCTCTAGTGTTTCTCCATGCTTTTGCATTTGCATATTTATTTCCCTTTTCAAAAAAACTTCATCTAGAACTTTTAGTTTCTTTTCTTTCCTTCTTGTTCTGCATTTTCTGCATCCAATTCATTGCAAATCTTTCAGTAAATTCCTTGCATATCCTTGTGAGATCTTACTTGTCTAGTGAGCTGAGGTGACAAGTGGTTTCACTCTAATGAACTCGGTCACACCGGTTTGTTCTCTTCGGCCCAACCGAAACTTTCGGTGCAACCGAAGCACACAACTCGGAGTCACCGATTCCACCACAGGAAAACCAACTTGCCACTTATTCCTGATTTCTGTTTGCTCCAGCTCCAGTCAATGATTCTTGTCCTCTACCAGCATCATATTAGAAATGTTGCTTTGCCCTGTGACTTGAGGACCAACCCATTTATATCACATGTCCAGAAGAGCCCTTCTTGGAAATTGATGTCAAAGGGGGAGAGAGAGATCACATCAAAGCTTAATCCTTCCTATAGGGGGAGAAAGAGAGAATACTCAGGGGGAGAGAGTTTCTCAACTAGGATAAAGTAGTATCATCAAAGACCCTAGATGCTTGGTGTTCAAGAGGAGAGATGTCACATGTCTTTAAGAGGGGAAATACATGTTTGGTTGCTTGCTTTAGCTCAAGCTCTGTTGTTTTTTTTGTTGCTCTGATTTTCTATTCCCTATCTTCTCCCAATATCCCATGCAAATTCAGGGGGAGCAAGACATCTAAGGGAAGGAAATCTCTGATTTTATTACATATCTTTACCTTTGGGGACATGTCTATATCCAATGTGGTACTTAGTACTCACTCTACATGTCATCCCAGTCTTGGTTCTCTTGTGGTTTCTCTTGCTTGCTCTGGTCAGTAGGTGTATCTGTGTTATTTAACCTTGTTTGCGCAGGTTCATCCCATCCTAAGCCAACTCAAGACCACAAGGTAAGTATATGCATCATAGTCATGTGAATGAGAAGTTCTTGCTGATGTACATACTGTTTGCAAGAAGGACTCATGAGCATGAAGGTACATTTCTCACATTCACATCATTTTCTCTGATGCATATAGCCAAGATACATGTAACACATTGCTTACTCTATCATGTTTACGCATTCACATGCTCCTATATTCAATATTCACATGATTGCATACATGTAGGGGGAGCCTATGCATGTTACATGTCTTTCCAAAACTTTACTTGCTATTCTTTATATCTTTATCTAAAGCTTTGATGTATGTTGTCATCAATTACGAAAAAGGGGGAGATTGAAAGCACAAGTGCTCCCTGGGTGGTTTTGGTAATTAATGTCAACATATCTCTTGTTGGACTAACACTTTTACCTAGTATGTTTCAGATAAGTTCAACAATGGAGTGGCATGCATGGACTAGAGGATGTGGAACCCCTTCAAGATGCTAAGGACAAAGGATTGGCTCAAGCTTCAAGATCAAGACTCTACATTTTCTATTTTAGTGATCCAAGATCACATTGAGTCTATAGGAAAAGCCAATACTATCAAGAGGGATGAGGTGTTGCTTAATGGCTTGCTTGCTCAAAGTGCTTAGTGATATGCTCCAAAACCTCAACTACCTTCCCACATCCACATATGACCTAAACCAAAAGTCAAACTCGGCCCCACCGATTCTTTCTATCCGGCGCCACCGAGTTTCAAATGTCATAGCCACTGCCACAAACCCTAGGCAAATCGGTCTCACCGATAGGGATCTCGGTCTCACCGAGATGGGATTGTAATCTCTCTGTTTCCCTTCGTAACATTTCGGTCTTACCGAGATGAGCGATCGGTCCCACCGAGATTGCAATGTAAACTCTCTGTTTCCCTTTTGTAACATTTCGGTCTCACCGAGATGAGCGAATCGGTCCCACCGAGTTTACCTGACCAACTCTCTGGTTAGCTTATTACCAAAATCGGTCCCACCGAGTTTGTGTAATCGGTCACACCGAGATTACGTTATGCCCTAACCCTAACCATATCGGTCCTACCGAGTTGCATCTCAGTCCCACCGAAAATCCTAACGGTCACTAGGTTTGCTGAATCGGTCCGACCGAGTTTAACCATTCGGTCCCACCGAGTTTGGCAAATTGTGTGTAAGGTTAGATTTTGTGTGGAGGCTATATATACCCCTCCACCCACTCTTCATTCGTGGAGAGAGCCATCAGAACATACCTACACTTCCAATACACATTTTCTGAGAGAGAACCACCTACACTTGTGTTGAGGTCAAGATATTCCATTCCAACCATATGAATCTTGATCTCTAGCCTTCCCCAAGTTGCTTTCCACTCAAATCTTCTTTCCACCAAATCCAAATCCTGTGAGAGAGAGTTGAGTGTTGGGGAGACTATCATTTGAAGCACAAGAGCAAGGAGTTCATCATCAACACACCATTTGTTACTTCTTGGAGAGTGGTGTCTCCTAGATTGGCTAGGTGTCACTTGGGAGCCTCCGACAAGATTGTGGAGTTGAACCAAGGAGTTTGTAAGGGCAAGGAGATCGCCTACTTCGTGAAGATCTACCGCTAGTGAGGCAAGTCCTTCGTGGGCGACGGCCGTGATGGAATAGACAAGGTTGCTTCTTCATGGACCCTTCGTGGGTGGAGCCCTCCGTGGACTCGCGCAACCGTTACCCTCCGTGGGTTGAAGTCTCCATCAACGTGGATGTACGATAGCACCACCTATCGGAACCACGACAAAAACATCCGTGTCTCCAATTGCGTTTGAATACTCCAAACCCTTCTCTTTACATTCTTGCAAGTTGCATGCTTTACTTTCCGCTGCTCATATACTCATTGCATGCTTGCTTGATATGTATTGTGTTTGTTAAACTTGTGCTTAAACTCCACTTAAACTTAAGAATATTAAAAACTGCAACTTTTGGCACTTAGTGTCTAATCACCCCCCTCTAGACACCTCTTCTCTCGATCCTTTCACCAACTCTCCCCCTCTATGCAGCGGTATAACCTCTCTTCTCCCCGCTGTAATATCTACTTAAACATGGTGCTCAACTCCATGTATTATTTCTCAATGATCTATGGCTATCCTATGATGTTTGAGTAGATCTGTTTTGTCCTGTGGGTTAATCGTGATCTTGGTTGGTATGATTGTATATTTTATTTATGGTGCTGTCCTACGGTGCCCTCCATCTTGTGCAAAGGTGGGGGATCCTCGCTGTAGGGTGTTGCAATATGTTCATGGTTCGCTTATTGTGAGTGTCGCGGGGTGATAGCAGCCTAAACGCGGATAAATCGGTTATGGCGTATGGGAGTAAAGAGGACTTGATACTTAATGCTATGGTTGGGTTTCACAACCTTAATGATCTTTAGTAGTTGTGGATGCTTGCTAGAGTTCCAATCATAAGTGCATATGATCCAAGTAGAGAAATTATGTTAGCTCATGCCTCTCCCTCATATAAAATTACAAGAATGATTACCGGTACTTGCTATCGATTTCCTAGGGACAAATGACTTTCTTGTTGACAAAAGCTACCCACTTTTATTACCTTGAAATTTATCCGTAGTTTTATTCTTGCAAAGTACTCTTAGTTTTATTCTTGCAAAATAGTTTCATACTTGTTTTAGGTAAAGCAAACGTCCAGTGTGTGTAGAGTTGTATCGGTGGTTAATAGAACTTGAGGGAATATTTGTTCTAACTTTAGCTCTTCGTTGGGTTCGACACTCTTACTTATCGAAGAAGGCTACAAACGATCCCCTATACTTGTGGGTTATCAAGAACGTTTTCTGGCGCCGTTGCCGGGGAGCAATAGCATGGGGTGAATATTCTTGTGTGTTCTTGCTTGCTTTATCACTAAGTAGTTTTTATTTTCTGTTCTAAGTTGTTCTCTATCTTTAGTTATGGATATGGAACACGAAACACCAAAAAAATTAGTGGTACTTGCTACTCATGGAGATGGGTAGCCTCCTAAAACCCTCGATGCTCGGCGTGTGAAAAATGAAAAATATTATGCATTACTTTGATAATCCTGAGAAAACCCCATTCAACTTGATAATGGGAGTAACGTTGGATCAACACGAATACTTTAGGGATTATCGATTGACACAAAAAGTGAAACTTTTACAGGATCAAATTTATATGTTGCGTTGGTATGCTCGGGATTTATGCTTGATATATGATTTTACTTGTTTCTCTAGGATGAATGCTCCACATCTTCCCTTTTATGCAAATTTAATGATAATGAAACCTTGGCTTCTTATCCTAATGGTATATATGATTACTATGATCTGGAATGAATAGAAGAATTTGTTGCTTTTAAGGTGCTTATGAAATTGAATCTTTGTTTGAAAAGTTTGAAGATTTTGATGATTCAGTTTATAGACCTGAAAATTTTTCTATCCTTAAATATTGCTATGATAATTATAAATTCAATCCCCATATTGATGAATTTATTGAGAGAGTCTCCGCTGTCCAAGAAAAGACTAATATTTTGCAGGAGTCTATGGAAGAAGGAATTGATGAAACTGTGAGCTCATTCGATGAAAAAGATGATGAGGAGAGCGAAGAACAAAAGGAGGAAGAGCGGATTAGCTACCCGTGCCCACCTTCTAATGAGAGTAACTCTTCAAATCATACATTTTTTTAATGTTCCTTCATTCTTACTGAAGGATGAATGCTATGATAATTGCTAGGATCATGTTGATTCTTTTGAAATATCCCTTTTTGATGAACTTGATGATTGCTATGCTTGTGGCCATGATGCCAATATGAATTATGCTTATGGAGATGAACTTGCTATTGTTCCTTATGTTAAGAATGAAATTGTTGCTATTGCACCCATCCATGATAGTCCTATTATCTTTTTGAATTCTACCAACTACACTATATCAGAGAAGTTTGCACTTATTAAGGATTACATTGATGGGTTGCCTTTTACCACTACATATGATGATTTTGATGATTATAATATGCATGTGCTTTCTGCTCCTACTTGCAATTATTATGAGAGAGGAACTATATCTCTACCTCTCTATGTTTCCAGCATGATAAAATTACAAGAAATTGCTTATGCTATGTATTGGCCTTTACTTGATGTGCATGAATTGTTATTTTATGACATGTCGATGCATAGGAAGAGAGTTAGAATTCGTCATTGCATGATATATTGCTTTGTGCTTACTACTAAATGCCAAATCATTGTTAATTAAAATTGGCTTTGATATACCTTGGGATCCGGGTGGATCCATTACTTGAGCACTTTATGCCTAGCTTAATGGCTTTAAAGAAAGCACTGCCAGGGAGACAACCCAGAAGTTTTAGAGAGTCATTTATTTCTATTGAGTGCTTTTATAAAGATTAAAAACCAAAAATAGAGGGGAACTTAAAACTTCACAAAAAGAAAAGTGAAAGTGAGATAGACGAGCACCGTGGAAGCGGGAGCATGCCTTGAACTTTGTTCATGCCCATGGAAATTTTGTGAATCTTGAATTATAGAAAATTTTCAAGAAAAATAATTATCCGCTTGTACAATTCCATTGTATTATAAAAATAATGTGCCATGATTTGCCTTTAGGATGAGTAGATTGCTTATTGGTATGTGCGGTGCAAAAATAGAAACTTTGGCAGTAGCGCACGACTTTACATTTTTTTACTGGAACGTCGAATGTTTCTGAATTTTTTTTCACAATCTTTCTATACAAATATTTAATTTGTACTAATTGTTTCATAATTTTTGGAGTACCATAAGTATCGTGGATGTTCAGATTACTACAGTCTGTCCTGTTTAAGACAAATTCTGTTTTTGATGCATTGTTTTGCTTGTTTTGATGAAACTATCGATTCTATCAGTGGAATAAGCCATTAAAAAGTTATATTACAGTAGCTACAATGCAAAAACAAAATATTATTTGGTTTGCAACAATACTTAGAGTAGTGATTTGCTTTATTATACTAACGGATCTTACCGAGCTTTCTGTTGAGTTTTGTGTGGATGAAGTGATCAAAGATCGAGGAGGTCTCGATATGAGGAGAAGGAGGAGAGGCAAGAGCTCAAGATTGGGGATTCCCAAGGAACCCCAAGTAAATATTCGAGGAGACTCAAACGTCTAAGCTTGGGGATGCCTTGGAAGGCATCCCATCTTTCTTCAACAAGTATCGATATGTTTTCGTCTTTGGTTTGTTCATGTGATATGTGTGAATCTTGGAGCATCTTTTGCATTTAGTATTCACTTTTATTTTATGCACCATGCTGGTATGAGATAGTCCATGGTTGATTTATAGAATGCTCATTGCACTTCACTTATATCTTTTGAGTGTGGCTTTATAGAATGCTTCATGCGCTTCACTTATATCATTTGAAGTTGGATTGCCTGTTTCTCTTCACATAGAAAACCGTTGTTTGTAGAATGCTCTTTTTCTTCACTGATATTTATTAGAGCATGATATTTTATAGAAAGAATTAAACTCTTGTGCTTCACTTATATCTATTTAGAGAGTCGATGGGAGTTGGTCAATTGCATGGTTAGTCATAAAATCCTACATAAAAGTTATGGATCACAAAATATGATATGTTTGATTCCTTGCAATAGTTTTGCGATATAGAGTTGGAATATGTGGGAGGTACTAGTAAACGGTTGTGGTTAGTAAGAATAGTGGTGTTAAGGTTTGTGATTCCTGAAGCATGCACATATAGTCTCTCGTTATGCTATGAAGTTCGAGCACGATTTATTATTGATTGTCTTCCTTATGAGTGGGGGTCGGGGACGAGCGATAGTCTTTTCCTACCAATCTATCCCCGAGGGGCATGTGTAATAGTACTTTGCTTCCAGGGCTAATAAACTTTTGCAATAAGTATATGAGTTCTTTATGACTAATGTGAGTCCATGGATTATACGCACTCTTACCTTTCCGCAATTTGCTAGCCTCTATGGTACAGCGCATTACCCTTTTTGACATCGAGACGTGGTGAAAACTTCACAGCTGCATCAAAACCCCGTGATATGATATGCTCTATCACACATAAGCCTTATTATATCTTCCTCAAAACAGCCACCATACCTACCTATTATGGCTTTTCCAATGGCCATTCCGAGATATATTGCCATGCAACTTCCACCGCTTCCGTTTGATGACTTGAGCATTCATGGTCATATTGCTTTGCATGATCATATAGCTGACATAGTAGTTGTGGCTCAGCCACCGTTCATCATTTTCATACATGTTACGCTAGATCATTGCACATCCTGGTACATGCCAGAGGCATTCATATAGAGTCATATTTTGTTATAGGTATCGAGTTGTAATTTTTATTTCTTTTGAGTTATAAGTAAATAGAAGTGTGATGACCATCAATTTTCATTTTTAGAGCAGTGCCCTAGTGAGGAATGGATGATGGAGACTATGATTCCCCCACAAGTCGGGATGAGACTCCGGAGAATGAGAGAAAAAAAGAAAAAAAGATAAAGAAAAAGAAAAAATAAACAAAGAGAGAAGGGGCATTGTTAGTATCCTTTACCACACTTGTGCTTCAAAGTAGCACCATGTTTTTCATATGGAGAGTCTCCTATGTTGTCACTTTCATAAACTAGTGGGAATTTTTCATTATAGGATTAGATGCACACCCACTTAGTTGTCATATTGAGATTTCATACACTTATAGCTCTTAGTGCATTCGTTGCTTGGCAATCCCTACTCCTCGCATTGATATCAATTGATGGGCATCTCCATAGCCCGTTGGTTAGCTGCGTCTATGTGAGACTTTCTTACTTTTTTGTCTTCTCTATATTTACCCCTATCATTATACTCTATTCCACCCATAGTGCTATATCCATGGCTTGCGCTCATGTATTGCGTGAGGGCTGAAAAAGCTGAAGCGCGTTAAAAAGTATGAACCAATTACTTGGCTTGTCGTCGGGGTTGTGCATGATAAGTACTTTGTGTTAAGAAGATGGAGCATGACAAGACTATATGATTTTGTAGGGATAGCTTTCTTTAGCGTTGATATTTTGAAAGACATGATTGTTTGTCAGGATGCTTGAGTATTGATGTCTTTATGTCAAATTATAGACTATTGCTTTGAACCACATCTTAATATTCATGCCATGATTAGATATATGATCAAGTTTATGCTTGGTAGCATTCCACATCGAAAATTATCTTTTTTATCATTTACCTACTCGAGGACGAACAGGAATTAAGCTTTGGGATGCCGATACGTCTCCGTCGGATCTATAATTTTTGATTGTTTCATGCCAATATTATACAACTTTCACATATTTTTGGAAACTTTTTATATGATTCATTGGACTAACCTATTGATACAGTGCCCAGTGCCAGTTCCCGTTTTTTGCATGTTTTTTGTCTCATAGAAAATCCATATCAAAAAAATTCCAAATGCAATAAAATTTTACAGAGAATTATTTAGGAATACATGTGCTTTTTGGGAGTTGGAATCACCGCAAACGGAGGCCCACACAACCCACAAGAAACCAAGGCGCGCCAGAGGAGCCAGGCTTGAGGTGGTGGGTTGTGCTCACTGCATACGTCGGTTGGAGCTCTACTTCAGGCGCAAGGAAGCTTATATCCAGAAAAAATCGTGTTAAAATCTCAGCGCAATCGGAGTTACGGATCTCCCAGAATATAAGAAACAATTTTTGGCCAGATCTAGAGAATGTGAAACAGAAGAGAACATAGAGGGAGATCCAATCTCGGAGGGGCTCCCGCCCCTCCGCCACCATGGAGGCCATGGACCAGAGGGGGAACTCTCCTCCCATGTAGGGGCAAGTCCAAGGAAGAAGAAGAAGAAGGAGGGGGATCTCTCCCCCTCTCCCCCGGTGGCGCCGGAGTGCCGCAGGGGCAAGGATCGTGACGGCAATATACATCAACAATCTTTCTACCGTCAACACCAACTCTCTCCCCCTCTATGAAGCGGTGTAACCTCTCTTCTCCCCAATGTAATCTCTACTTAAGCATGGTGCTCAACTCCATATATTTTCTCCCAATGATCTATGGCTATCCTATGATGTTTGAGTAGATCCGTTTTGTCATGTGGGTTAATCGTGATCTTGGTTGGTATGATTGTATATTTTATTTATGGTGCTGTCCTACGGTGCCCTCCGTCTCGCGCAAACGTGGGGGATCCTCCCTGTAGGGTGTTGCAATATGTTCATGGTTTGCTTATTGGCAGTGTTGCCGGGGTGACAGTAGCCTAAACGCGGATAAGTGGGTTATGGCGTATGGGAGTAAAGAGGACTTGATACTTAACGCTATGGTTGGGTTTCATGACCTTAATGATCTTTAGTAGTTGCGGATGCTTGCTAGAGTTCCAATCATAAGTTCATATGATCCAAGTAGAGAAAGTATGTTAGCTCATGCCTCTACCTCATATAAAATTACAAGAATGATTACCAATACTTGTTATCGATTGCCTAGGGACAAATGACTTTCTTGTTAACAAAAGCTATCCACTTTTATTACCTTGCAATTTATCCGTAGTTTTATTCTCGCAAAGTACTCTTAGTTTTATTCTTGCAAAATAGTTTCATACTTGTTTTAGGTAAAGGAAACGTCAAGTGTGCGTATAGTTGTATCGGTGGTCGATAAAACTTGAGGGAATATTTGTTCTACCTTTAGCTCCTCGTTGGGTTCGACACTCTTATTTATTAAAGAAGGCTAGAAACGATAGCCTATACTTGTGGGTTATCAATCATCACCGGAGAATTAGAGGGAGGAGATTAGAACCAGACTGGCCTTCTAATTATGAGGACAAGAGGATTATCCAAGCTATAATTATTCAACTAGGACCAACTAGAAGAACAAGAGGAGGCCCCAAAAACTATATATTTCAAGAGTCAAAAATCCTCTGGTATATATAGGTTGGATGGGAGGGATAGGGCTGCCACCAAGGGAGAAAGAGCCCCCTTGGGCGCCGGCCTAGGGGAGGAGTCCCACTCCCTCCTCTAGTAGGATTCAACCCCCCTCCACACACACAAGGAAAGGGCGCGCCACCTACACTTGGGCCCTTGTGGCCCAAGTTTCCTTCCACCTATTGGCCTTTCAAGGCTCGTGATATTTAAATTAAATATAGTGTTGGGGAATGCAGTATTACAAAAATTCCTACGATCATGCAAGATCTATCTAGGAGATGCATAGCAACAAGAGGGGGAGAGTGTGTCTACGTACCCTAGTAGACCAAAAGCGGAAGCGTTTAGTAACGCGGTTGATGTAGTCGAACGTCTCTGTGATCCAACCAATCAAGTACCGAATGCACGACACCTCTGTGATCTGCACACGTTTAGCTCGGTGACGTCCCTCATACTCTTGATCCAGCCGAGGCCGAGGGTGAGTTCCGTCAGCACGACGGTGTGTTGACGGTGATGATGAAGTTACCGACGCAGGGCTTTGCCTAAGCACTACGACAATATGACCGAGGTGTAAAACTGTGGAGCGGGCATCGCACACGGCTAAAGATCAACTTGTGTGTCTATGGGGTGCCCCCTCCCCCGTATATAAAGGAGGGGAGGAGGAGGCCTGCCGGCCCTAGGGGGCGCGCCCAAGGGGGGAGTCCTACTCGAAGTAGGAAATGACTACCCCTTTCCTAGTCCAAGTAGGAGAATAAGGATGGAGAGGGAGAGGGAGAGGGAAAGGGAAAGAGGGGCCGTGCCCCCTCCCCTAGTCCTATTCGGACTCCCCTTGGGGGGGCACGCGCCACCTCCTGGCTGCTGCCCTCTCTCTCCCCCCCTAAAGCCCACAAAGGCCCATTACTTCCCCCCCCCCCCAGGGGGGGGTGTTCCGGTAACCCCTCCGGCACTCCGGTTTTATCCGAAACTATCCGGAACACTTCCGGTGTCTGAATAACATGGTCAAATATATCAGCCTCTATGTCTTGACCATTTTGATACTCCTCGTTATGTCCGTGATCTCATCCGGGATTCCGAACAACCTTTGGTACATCAAATCACATAACTCATAATACAAATCATCATCGAATGTTAAACGTGCGGACCCTACGGGTTTGAGAACTATGTAGACATGACCGAGATACATCTCCGATCAATAACCAATAGCAGAAGCTAGATGCTCATATTGGTTCCTACATATTCTACGAAGATATTTATCGGTCAAACCGCATAACAACATACGTTGTTCCCTTTGTCATCGGTATGTTACTTTCTCGTGATTCGATCTTCGGTATCACCATACCTAGTTCAATCTCATTACCGGCAAGTCTCTTTACTCATTCGGTAATGCATCATCCCATGACTAACTCATTAGTCGCATTTCTTGCAAGGCTCATAGTGATGTGCATTACCGAGATGGCCCAGAGATACCTCTCCGATACACGGAGTGACAAATCCTAATCTCGATCTATGCCAACTCAACAAACACCATCGGAGACACCTGTAGAGCATCTTTATAATCACTCAGTTATGTTGCGACATTTGATAGCACACAAGGTGTTCCTCCGGTATTCGGGAGTTGCATAATGTTATAGTCATAGGAACATGTATAAGTCATGAAGAAAGCAATAGCATAAAAATTAAACGATCATTATGCTAAGCTAATGGATGGGTCTTGTCCATCACATCATTCTCTAATGATGTGATCCCGTTCATCAAATGACAACACATGTCTATGGCTAGGAAACTTAACCATCTTTGATTAACGAGCTAGTCAGTAGAGGCATACTAGGGACACTCTGTTTGTTCATGTATTCACACATGTACTAAGTTTCCGGTTAATACAATTCTAGCATGAATAATAAACATTTATCAAGATATAAGGAAATATAAATAACAACTTTATTATTGCCTCTAGGGCATATTTCCTTCAGTCTCCCACTTGCACTAGAGTCAATAACCTAGTTCACGTCGCCATGTGATTTAACACCAATAGTTCACATCACCATGTGACTAATACCCAAAGGGTTTTACTAGAGTCAATAATATAGTTCACATCGCTATGTGATTAAAACCCAAAGAGTACTAAGGTGTGATCATGTTTTGCTTGTGAGAGAAGATTAGTCAATGGGTCTGTCACATTTAGAGCCGTATGTATTTTGCAAATTTTCTATGTCTACAATGCTCTGTATGAAGATACTCTAGCTAACTGCTCCCACTTACAATATGTATCTAGATTGAGACTCAGAGTCATCCAGATCAGCGTTAAAGCTTGCATCGACGTAACTCTTTATGATGAACTCTTTATCACCTCCATAACCGAGAAACATATCCTTATTCCACTAAGGATAATTTCAACCACTGTCCAGTGATCCACTCCTGGATCACTATTGTACCCTCTTTCCAAAATCATGGTGAGGTACACAATAGGTCTGGTATTTTCATTCTCTTTCTATTTTATGCCGTGGTCGGGTTTTGAGTCTTTACTCGGCTTCACACCTTATAACACAGGCAAGAACTCCTTCTTTGACTGTTCCATTTTGAACTACTTCAAAATCTTGTCAAGGTATGTACTCATTGAAAAAACATATCAAGTGTCTTGATCTATATCTATAGATCTTGATGCTCAATATGTAAGCAGATTCACCGAGGTCTTTCTTTGAAAAACTCCTTTCAAACACTCCTTTATGCTTTCCAGAAAATTCTACATCATTTCTGATCAACAATATGTCATTCACATGTACTTATCAGAAAGGCTGTAGTGCTCCCACTCACTTTCTTGTAAATACAGGCTTCACCACAAGTCTGTATAAAACTACATGCTTTGATCAACTCATCAAAGCGTATATTCCAACTCCAAGATGCTTGCACCAGTCCATAGATGGATCGCTAGAGCTTGCACACTTTGTTAGCACCTTTAGGATTGACAAAACCTTCTTGTTGCATCATATACAACTCTTCTTTAAGAAATCCATTAAGGAATGTAGTTTTGACATCCATTTGCCAAATTTCATAAAATGTGGTAGTTGCTAACATGATTCAGACAGACTTCAACATCGCTATGAGTGAGAAAATCTTATCCTAGTCAAAACCTTGAACTTTTCGAAAACCTTTTTGCGACAATTTGAGCTTTGTAGATAGTAACACTACTATCAGCGTCCGTCTTCCTCTTGAAGATCCATTTATTCTCTATGACTCACCGATCATCGGGCAAGTCAATCAAAGTCCATACTTTGTTCTCATACATGGATCCTATCTCAGATTTCATGGCCTCAAGCCACTTCGTGGAATCTGGGCTCATCATCGCTTCTTCATAGTTCGTAGGTTCGTCATGATCAAGTAACATGACCTCCAGAACAGGAGTACCGTACCACTCTAGTGCGGATCTTGCTTTGGTTGACCTACGAGGTTTGGTAGTAACTTGATCAGAAGTTTCATGACCATCATCATTAACTTTCTTACTAATTGGTGTAGGAATCACTGGAACTGATTTCTGTGATGAACTACTCTCCAATAAGGGAGAAGGTACAATTACCTCATCAAGTTATACTTTCCTCCCACTCACTTCTTTCGAGAGAAACTCCTTCTCTAGAAAGGATCCACTCTTAGCAACAAAGATCTTGCCTTCGGATCTGTGATAAAAGGTGTACCCCACAGTTTCTTTTTGGGTATCCTATGAAGACACACCTCTCCAATTTGGGTTTGAGATTATCAGTGTGAAACGTTTTCACATAAGCATCGCAACCCCAAACTTTAAGAAACAACAACTTAGGTTTCTTGCCAAACCATTGTTCATACGGTGTTGTCTCAACGGATTTAGATGGTGCCCTATTTAACGTGAATGCATCAGTCTCTAATGCATAACCCCAAAATGATAGTGGTAATTCAGTAAGAGACATCATAGATCGCACCATATCTAATAAAGTACAGTTACGACATTCGGACACACCATTACGTTGTGGTGTTCCAGGTGGCGTGAGTTGTGAAACTATTTCACATTGTTTTAAATGAAGGCCAAACTCGTAACTCAAATATTCACCTCCGTGATCAGATCATAGAAAATTTATTTTCTTGTTACGACGATTCTCAACTTCACTCTGAAATTCTTTGAACTTTTCAAATGTTTCAGACTTGTGTTTCATTAAGTAGATATACCCATATCTGCTCAAGTCATCTGTGAAGGTCAGAAAATAACGATACCCGCCGCAAGCCTCAACACTCATCGGACCGCATACATCAGTATGTATTATTTGCAATAAGTCAGTTGCTCGCTCCATTGTTTCGGAGAACGGAGTCTCAGTCATCTTTCCCATGAGGCATGGTTCGCAAGCATCAAGTGATTCATAATCAAGTGATTCCAAAAGCCCATCAGTATGGAGTTTCTTCATGCGCTTTACACCAATATGACCTAAACGGTAGTTCCACAAATAAGTTGCACTATCATTATTAACTTTGCATCTTTTGGCTCCAATATTATGAATATGTGTATCACTACGATCGAGATTCAATAAACCATTTACATTTGGTGTATGACCATAGAAGGTTTTATTCATGTAAATAGAACAACAATTATTCTTTGACTTCAATGAATAACCGTATCGCAATAAACATGATACAGTCATATTCATGCTCAATGCAAACACCAAATAACATTTATTTTAGGTTCAACACTAATCTCGAAGGTAAAGGAAGTGTGCGATGGTGATCTTATCAACCTTGGATTCCTTTCCAACATACATCATCACCTCGCCCTTAACTAGTATCTGTTTATTTTGCAGCTCATGTTTTGAGTTACTACTCTTAGCAACTGAACCAGTATCAAATACCGAGGGGTTGCTATAAACACTAGTAAAGTACACATAAATAACATGTATATCAAATATACCTGTGTTCACTTTGCCATCCTTCTTATCCGCCAAGTATTTGGGGCAGTTCCGCTTCCAGTGACCATTTCCTTTGCAGTAGAAGCACTCAGTTTCAGGCTTGGGTCTAGCTTTAGGCTTCTTCACGGGAGTGTCATCTTTCTTGTCATTCTTCTTGAAGTTCCCTTCCTTTCCCTTGCCCTTTTTCTTGAAACTAGTGGTCTTGTCAACCATCAACATTTGATGCTTTTCTTGATTTCTACCTTGGTCGATTTCAGCATCACGAAGAGCTCGGGAATCGTTTTTGTCATCCCTTGCATATTATAGTTCATCACGAAGTTCCAGTAACTTGGTGATAGTGACTAGAGAACTCTATAAATCACTATATTATCTAGAAGTTAACTCCCACTTGATTCAAGCGATTGTAATACTCAGACATTCTGAGAACATGCTCACTGGTTGAGCTATTCCCCTCCATCTTGTAGGCAAAGTACTTGTCAGAGGTCTCATACCTCTTGACTCGAGCATGAGTCTGAAATACCAATTTCAGCTCTTGGAACATCTTATATGCTCCGAGGCGTTCAAAACGTTTTTGAAGTCCCGGTTCTAAGCCGTAAAGGATGTCGCACTAAACTATCAAGTAGTGATCATACCGAGCTTTCCAAATGTTCATAACGTCTGCATCTACTCCTGCAATAGGTTCGTCACCTAGTGGTGCATCAAGGACATAATTCTTCTGTGCAGCAATGAGGATAATCCTCAGATCACGGACCCAGTCTGCATCATTGCTACTATCATATTTCAACTTAATTTTCTCTAGGAACATATCAAAAATACAATAGGGTAGCTATATGTGAGCTATTGATCTACAACATATATATGCAAAAACTATCAGGACTAAGTTCATGATAAATTAAAGTTCAATTAATCATATTACTTAAGAACTCCCACTTAGATAAACATCCCTCAAGTCATCTAAATGATCACATGATCCATATCAACCAAACCATGTCTGATCATCACGTGAGATGGAGTAGTTTTAAATGGTGAACATCACTATGTTGATCATATCTACTATATGATTCACGCTCGACCTTTCGGTCTTAGTATTCCGAGGCCATATCTGCATATGCTAGGCTCGTCAAGTTTAACCCGAGTATTCCGCGTGTGCAAAACTGGCTTGCGCCCGTTGTATGCGAATGTAGAGCTTATCACACCCGATCATCACGTGGTGTCTCGGCACGACGAACTGTAGCAACGGTGCATACTCAGGGAGAACACTTATACCTTGAAATTTAGTGAGGGCTCATCTTATAATGCTACCGCCGTACTAAGCAAAGTAAGATGCATAAAGGATAAACATCACATGCAATCAAAATATGTGACATGATATGGCCATCATCATGTGCCTTTGATCTCCATCCACAAAGTACTGTAATGATCTCCATTGTCACCGGCATGACACCATGATCTCCATCATCTTGATCTCTATCAATGTGTCGTCACATGGTCGTCTCGCCAACTATTGCTTTTGCAATTATTGCTATCGCATAGCGATAAAGTAAAGCAATTACATGGCGCTTGCATGTTATCCAATAAAGAGACAACCATAAGGCTCCTGCTAGTTGCCGATAACTTTAACAAAACAAGATCATCTCATACAACAATTTACATCTCATCATGCTTTGACCATATCACATCACAACATGCCCTGCAAAAATAAGTTAGACGTCCTCTACTTTGTTGTTGCAAGTTTTACGTGGCTGCTACGGGCTTCTATCAAGAACCGTTCTTACCTACGCATCAAAACCACAACAATTTTTTCGTCAAGTGTGTTGTTTTACCCTTCAACCAGGACCGGGCGTAGTCAAACTCGATTCAACTAAAGTTGGAGAAACTGACACCCGCTAGCCACCTATGTGCGAAGCACGTCGATAGAACCAGTCTCATGAACGTGGTCATGTAATGTCGGTCCGGGCCGCTTCATCCAACAATACCGCCGAATCAAAGTAAGACTTTGCTGGTAAGCAGTATGACTATTATCACCCACAACTCTTTGTGATCTACTCGTGCATATAACATCTACGCATAGACCAGGCTCGGATGCTGTCGGTGTCAGAACCGGTGGATCTCGGGTAGGGGGTCCCGGACTGTGCGTCTAGGATCGATGGTAACATGAGACGAGGGACACAATGTTTACCCAGGTTCAGGCCCTCTCTATGGTGGTAATACCCTACTTCCTACTTGTCGGTGGGAATGACACCTATGGGATCACTGGGATCGCTTCTACGGTCGGCGGGCGCGGGGTTGTAAGAAGAGCAGGTTTAGGAGATAGCACACAGATCGTTTACCCAGGTTCGGGCCGCAAGGATGCTTAGAACCCTAGTACTACTTTGGTGGATGTATTGAGTGTTCTTGAGCTTCTTGAACTAGCTACGACGGCTGTGTCCCTTCAAAAAGCCGAATCCTTCTCCTGGTCGCCTCGGGCCTCCTTTTATAGGAAAAAGGGGTTGCCACAGTGGCACACAGGAGGTGGAAAGGTCTACAGTGCGCGAGCTTATCGCACGACATTACGGGATGAAGCGCATTAAATGCGCTACGTAGGTGTCCATTAGCTTTATCGGGGACGGGAACAAGGCCCACCCCGCCCGTCGCCGCTCTGCCCCGCTTCGACACGCGCCCAGGCTAGCGATGCATGCAGCGCCATGTAGGCAGGTAAGCAGCTGAGGCGGCGCGGTGGTAGGGCCTTCATGAAGATCTGCATGCCACCATGCAGGCGCTTGCTGATTTGGCCTGGAAGCTGCATGTTGCCACTCAGGTGCCTGCCTAGGTGGTTGGGCTGGCAGCTGCATGCGAACGGTGGCGGAGTCTTGGCTGGTGCGGGCCTGGTAGTGGCCCCGCTGGCGTCCTCGGCAAGGGTCTTGCCGTGGCATTGCTGTCGTCCCCGACAAGGGTCTTTCCAGGGGTCTCGTGGATTTCCTCAGCTAGGATCCTGCCGAGGGTCGCCGTCTTCTGGTCCTCATCTGAACTCATATGTTTATGACCTTGACGAAGATCTGCATGCCACCACGGAGGTGCCTCCCGAGCCCTGGTCCCAACGTAGTTGTTGACGACATTCAGAACCTTTGGGCTCAAGGGTGGCCCACTCTGCTGGCGTTGGGCAAGTTGCCCCGGCAAGGCTCTTGCCGGGGCTGCGGGGGGCGCCTCGGTAAGGATCTTGCCGAGGGAGTCCACCTCGCCCTCTTGCTCTCCTCTGCTCCTGGTCTTGGTTGCCTTGTGCTTCGGCTTCTCTTTGGCTTCCCTCCTATTCCCTGCTAAGTGTGGCCGTGGAGCGTGGCTCTGACTGCCCGTGCACAAGTAAAGGGGTCAAAAGGAGAGCCCCTGCTTTTGTACACTGACACTGCTTGATTGATCTTGATGAATATGAGTATTACAAGAGTTGATCTACCACGAGATCGTAATGGCTAAACCCTAAAAGTCTAGTCTAGCTATGATTATTCGGGGGCCTCTACGGACCTAGCCCTTCGGTTTATATAGGGACAGGAGGGATATAGGGTTACACAAGGTCGGTTATAGAGAAAGGAATCTTCATAGTTGATTGCCAAGCTTGCCTTCCACGCCAAGGAGAATCCCATCCGGACATGGGTAGAGTCTTCGGTCTTCGTATCTTCACGGCCCATCGGTCCGGCCCATATCCAATAGGTCGGACGCCCGAGGACCCCTTAGTCCAGGACTCCCTCAGTAGCCCCCGAACCAGGTTTCAATGACGAGGTGTTCGGCATGTAGATAGTCTTCGGCATTGCAAGGCGGGTTCTTCCTCCTATGACTTTAAAGTGATGTATTCGGCTGTCCATTTAATGTCGTTCCCCTCGGCTTCCACACCTTCCTGACTTTAGCCTCCATGTGTCGAGTGAATACAAGAGGTCGGGGCATTTTTACATATACCACCCTAACCGTACTAGAAAGGTGCCTATTTAAAGAGAATAGATTCAGATCCCTTCCAAATCCCACAGAAGAAATCCTCAGAACTTGTGGAGCAGAACCACCCCAACATGGCTAGCGCTCCCAGCTCTTCCTCTCGTTCTCATAACTCCGAAAAGGGTGATTGGGAGAAATGTTCTATATGTCACAGTCAGCTGGTGAAGCTGCAAACACAGGGCTTTCTTCCTCCCGCGGATTTGGTTCCCGTACGAGCAGGGATGACATCCTTCAATGGCGGGGCTCAAGCGGAGAATTTCCCCAATCCGTCCAGGGGGGAACGAGTATGATTTGTCCCCTTCTTGTTAAGAGGTGTCGGATTTCCGATCCATCCCTTCCTCCGAGGTCTGCTGGAGTATTATGGCCTCCAACTACATAGTTTCACTCCCGCCTCCATCCTGCATATTGCGGGTTACGTCGCGCTATGCGAGCTGTTCCTGGGCTGTGAGGCCCATTTCAATTTATGGAGAAGACCGTTCTTCCTCGTCCCTCGTAATCAAGGAGGGTCGATATTTGAAGTGGGGGAGCCGAAGTGTGGCGCATCGCCGGGACCAGATACCTATCTGGCATGTCGAAGAAGGCTTCCGAAGGGTGGCCTTCTGAATGGTTCTATATCGACGACGTTGCTCTTCCCGACCCTGTCTGTATGGGCCTCCCCGAATTTTCAAGTGCTCCATTGAAGAAACGCCATAGCTGGCATCCTCGGAGTCTCGAGGAAGAGGATAGTGCAATGATCAGTCTGCTGCTGGGCAAGATTAAGATGCTTGCCCAGTCCGGATTGTCAATAGTCGAGGTAATGGCGGTCTCCATAGCGTTGGGGGTCCAACCACTCCAATACAGAGGGCTGCCCATGTGGCACTACAACGGGGAAGACGACGCCTCACGCTACGGTCGGAAGGGCCCAAAGACCCTCATTGCTCTGGCTAAAATATTGGCCGAACTGTATAAAGGGGAGAAGGAGGAGTTCACCCGTATCCAATATCGAGACGGATTTTCCATGTATAATCCTCCTAGTTGGGTAAGCTCTAATTCCACTATTTTACTCCTCTCCCTGAATTATTCTTGACAGGCAGTATCTTATCTGCTTATAACAGGAATGGCGAAAGGCTGTCGAGGGGATCCATGACCCTGCCCCTCAGTCGGAGAATCACAATCGGGATCTTGACCCCAGATATGAAGAAGATCCGGACATATTTGTGGAGCTTGAGGATGGAATATTCTATCAGACGAGCTATGATGGTATGGATGTACCCATCATCGCCGATTATCCCGGCCTCCTTCCCGCTTCGCATGTAAGTAATTTAAAAGGCACTTTCTTTGAAAGAGCTCCCTTACGATGCCTCACCCACCACATTATTCCATGTTCCAAAGGGGAGGCGCTCAGTGCCGTAACATGCACCAGAAGCATCTCCGAGGAGAGCAGCGCCCATGCCTGGCGCGTCTTTGAAGAGGAAGGCAAACGATGAAACGACAAAACCCTTGTTAAAGAGGTAAGGCTTTTCTTTACAAGAATACCCTTTCTGATCGTCACATCAAATTGTAATGCCATGCACCACATTCTATCAGGAATATCCGCCAGACTGCGTCCGGGGATCCGGCCGACCGTGCCTCCACCAGTCAGGTTTCAGACCCCGCCCAAAGGACGGGGGCTGACACGGGAGTGGCACCGAACTGTCCTTCCACAGAGGATTCGGACGACATGTCCGTCACGAACTCTGAAGTGGAGAGCTCTATGAATCATCATCATCGGAGGGCCGTTCTTTATAATCCCAGTTTTTCAAAATAGGCATTTGATGCCTTTAATTCGGCCAAAGCATACATCCGAGCTGCTCGGGATGGTCTTGTCCGAGCCACAAACCAGCATCTGAAAGATATGCGGGTAGCGTAGATTTAATAATCATACACCAGCAGCCCCCGAGACTTAAAGTAGTTGATACAACTGATTTAAGGATCAATGTATAACCAGGTGCTTACGAAGAAGAATAGTATGTTATCTCAGGAGCTAGAAAATTGTCGGACCCAGCTAGCTGCTGCCAATGCCGAACTAGAGAAATCCAAGAAGGCATCTCTTGGTAATGTTTCCCTCCATCGAGAAAACATAATGGTATACCAATAATGCCAGCACTGTTGCTTACCTCTTAATAGGATCATTAGGTCAACTACAAGAGAATCTAGAAGCCGCTCAAAGTGGAGAACGAGGAGCCAAAAATTGTTAGCCGTGGGCGAGCGTGTGCTAGCAAAGGTCGTTGTGGAGAAAAAAAGCTCCGGGATTCGAATACCCAACTGGGTGAGGAACTGAAAGATGTACGGGCCCAGCTGGCGAACTCCGTAAAGGAGAATAAAAGGCTGTGAGGCGGCATATTCAGTATGTCGGTGAACTTACCCTTCAAATAATTCGGAGGCAGAAAGGAATGATATAGTTATGTCTGCAGGTATGCTGACTAGTCGTCCCGAAGAGGAGATGTCCGGATCTTCAAGTGATCTGCTACAAGAGCTGTCGCAGGTGCACGAGCAAGCTCGGCAGGCGATGTGAAGTGTTGCCAAGGCCCTATGGCCATCCGCCTCCCCTCCGGGAAAGATGGAGTAGCTGATACAACTATTCAAGGGAGCGTAGCGGCACTTTCGACTGTGGAAGATATCAGCCTGTCGGGAAGGTGCACGGGAAGCCTGGGCCATGGTGAAAACACAATATACCAAGCTTGATCCGAATCATATGGCTCGGGTCAGACCTCTAGGGTCAGATGGAAAAGAAGTTCCCGTTAATTTGGTATATGACCAAGTAGAAGTAGCCGCCAAGTATTCCCAGAGGGATTATAAATTAGATCGTCTGCTGGATGACATAGAGGAAGAAATTTTTGAGTCCTAGTGACTATGTACTTTCCTTGACATATGTGACTCTAGCTGAATTACAAAAACAATTGTCATGGCAGACCTTTTTGCTTTGACCTCTGCACCCAAAGGTGCGGAGTGTTTCGGAATACCTTAGCGGCAAAATATACCGTGGTATGCAAAGGAACCAAGCGTAGGGGTCATAGTTGCTTGAACAGACAATGCGTATCCGGCTAGTTATGTTATATTACATTATGATTGTAAGAAATATCTTCTAGGGAGAATAGTTCCGTTAGGGGTTCCTTTCCCTGGGTGTGCATGCATTAAAATGCATGTCCGAACTGTGATTGATAACATTATAGTATAGGTAGTCATCTGGGGGTTCATAATGGAAGGAATACACATCATCTTTAGTCCGTCGACCGAATATTCTCGTAAGAACACTAGCTTTCAGCTTCACCCAGTCTGAGGTACACATCCGGATGACCCGACAGTAACAATCGCAGAGGTGCTCCCTTTATGCCCTAGCCGAACTAACGGGAACGTAGGGCATAAGCACAGGAGCTAGGCAACCCAGCTTGGCCAAAACTTAAGTCATATCGATGCATATAATGGCGAAGAAAAGGTACATATGAGAAAAAACACATATGTGATGAGCTTGACGCTCGGAAAATAAGCTTATGTCTGGGAAGCCCCCAGGTATAGTGGACGTACATTCTCAAGGATGTGTACATCACGGGTGCACGGTTTAGCCGTGTGAAAGAGTTTAAGTTCTAAAAAAAGAAAATAACGAAAAGAGAAGAAAAAAATAAAGGAGGCAATAGGGAGAAGGGGACAAACACATAGTTCGGCGCTAGGCATAGAATCTTCGGAGTCTTGCCGCGTTCCAGGGGTTCGGCTCTAGGCGATTGTCTGATGTAGCACACAGGCGGTACGCTCCTCCCATGAGAACCTCGTAAATTATGAAGGGACCCTCCCACTTGGGCTTGAGTGTGTCCTTTTTCTTCTCCGGCAAGCGTAGGGCGAGTTCGCCGACATTATAAGTCTTGGCCCGTATTTCTCTGCTTTGGTATCTGCGGGCCTGCTATTGATAAAATGCAGAACGGGCTTTTGCAACATCGCGCTCCTCCTCTAGGGTATCTAGGCTGTCCTGCCGATCAAGCTCGACCTCTCTCTCTCTTCATACATGCGCACTCGAGGTGAGTCATGGATAATATCGCAGGGCAACACAGCTTCCGCACCGTACACCATGAAGAAAGGTGTATATCTAGTAGTGCGGTTGTGTGTGGTCCGCAGCCCCCAGAGTACGGAGTCAAGCTCCTCAACCCAGTGCTTGTCTGATTCTTTCAAAGACCACACTAGCCTAGGTTTGATGCCACTCATAATAAGACCATTAGCCCGTTTGACTTGACCGTTTGTTTGCGGGTGATAGACAGAGGCCTAATCGAGATTAATGCCCAGATTAGAACACCAAGTTTTCACCTAATCGTCTAGGAAATTGGAGCCGTTAATGGTGATGATGATGTGTGGAACACCATAACGGTGCACCATGCTGGATATGAAGTCTATTACTGGCCCCGCCTCGGCCGTTTTGACCGGTTTGGCCTCTATCCACTTAGTGAATTTATCCACCATGACCAGCAGATACTTTTTCTTATGGCTTCCTCCTTTAAGGGGTCCAACCATATCGAGCCCCCATACCGCAAAAGGCCAAGTGATGGGGATCGTTTGTAGAGCGGTGGGGGCATGTGGCTTTGGTTGGCGAATAGCTGGCATCCGATGCAATGTTGGACAAGGTCCTGTGCATCTTCTCGGGCCGTCGGCCAGTAAAAACCTCTACGGAAGGCCTTTCTAACAAGGGCCCAAGCTGCAGCATGGTGACCGCCGAGTCCAGCGTGAATTTCAGCCAAGAGCTGCCGCCCCTCATCCTCGGAGATACATCTTTGAAGAACTCCGGTAGCGCTTTTCTTGTAGAGCTCACCTTCATGAACCTTGTAGGCCTTCGAGCGCCGAAAAATGTGGCGAGCCTCATTCTGGTCCTCCGAGAGTTCTTTCCTGTTAAGGTAGGCCAAGAAGGGTTCAGTCCATGGGGCAATGACTGCCATGATTAGATGAGCCGACGGTGTTATTTCGGTGACTGAGCCCCCGGTGATATCATTGTCTTCAGAGGCTGGGGTTGTGTTCGGATCCGGACTGGTGTTACCGCTCTCCCCTTGCCACACCACGAACGACTTAAAGAGCCTTTCCAGAAAGATATTAGGTGGGACGAGGTCGCGCCTGGCGCCAATGCGAGCAAGGACGTCCACCGCTTGATTGATTTCTCGAGCCACGTGATAAACCTCAAGCCCCTCGAACTGAGCCGACATTTTTAGGACAGCGTTGTGGTAAGCCGCCATCTTTGGATCTTTGGCATCAAAATCTCCATTTATTTGAGATATTACGAGGTTGAATGCCCATAGAGACAGCCATCCGGAGACCATGTAATAAGGCCTCGTATTCAGATGCGTTGTCGGAGTCTGTGTATAATATTTGGAGTACGTACTGGACTACGTCTCTAGTGGGGGACGTTAAAATGACGCCCGCTCCAAGTCCTTCCAGCATTTTGGAACCATCGAAATACATAACCCAGTTGGAATATGTGCCGTACTCTTCAGGGAGCTCGGCCTCTGTCCATTCAGCGACGAAGTCCGCCAGTACTTGGGATTTGATGGCTCGGTGCGGTTTGTATGTTATCTCGAATGGAAGGAGCTCAATGGCCCATTTGGCTATCCGGCCTGTAGCATCACAGTTGTCTATTATATCATTGAGTGGTACTTCAGAAGCCACCGCGATAGAACATTTTTGGAAGTAGTGTCGTAGCTTCCGGGATGCCATGAATACCGCGTATGCTATCTTTTGATAATGAGGGTACCAGGATTTGCATGGTGTGAGGATGGTGGATACGTAATATACCGGCTTCTGAAGTGGGAATTTGTGTCCGCCCTGCTCTCGTTCCACGATGAAAATGGCGCTCACCACATGGTGTGTTGTCGATATGTATAATAACATGGGTTCGCCGACGTGTGGTGCGGCCAGGATTGGGTTGCTCGCCAGAAGGGTTTTTATTTCTTCCAGTTGGGCTGTTGCCGCATCCGTCCACTCGAAGTGATCGGTGCATCGGAGGATGCGATACAATGGCAATGCTTTTCCCCCAATCTGGAGATAAAGCGGCTTAAAGCTGCCACGCACCCTGTGAGCTTTTGGACTTGTTTTAGGTCCGTTGGTGTGGCTAATTGCGACAAGGCTCAGATTTTGGCTGGATTTGCTTCAATACCTCTATTGGAAAAGATGAAGCCCAGCAGCTTTCCAGCAGGAAAGCCGAAAACACACTTTTCCGAATTGAGCTTTATGTCATATGCACGGAGGTTGCCGAATGTAAGACGTAAATCGTCTATTAGTGAGTCGACGTGCCTAGTTTTGATGACGACATCATCCACGTATGCTTCAACTGTCTTGCCGATCTGTTTCTCCAGGCATGTTTGAATCATGCGTTCATAGGTGGCCCCTGCGTTTTTGAGCCCGAAGGGCATGGTGTTGAAGCAGAATGGCCCGTCTGGGGTAATGAATGCCGTTGCGGGTTGATCGGACTCCTTCATTTTGATTTGATGGTATCCGGAATATGCATCGAGGAAGCATGACGAGTCGTGTCCTGCGGTGGCATCGATAATCTAGTCGATGCGGGGAAGGGGGAAGGATCCTTAGGGCAGGCCTTATTGATGTCTTTGAAATCGACGCACAGGCGCCAGGATTTATCCTTCTTTGGCACCATCACCAAGTTTGCTAGCCAGTCCGGGTGTTTTATTTCTCTAATGAATCTGGCCTCGATTAGCTTGGCTAGCTCCCCCCATTGCTTGACGTTTGGGTTCGGAAAAACGCCGCAGTGTTTGTGTAATGCCCCGAGACCAATGTGCCAGGTGTCTTCCAGTTATTCGATGTTGTTGCCTTGTCATTCGCTTGCATGTTGCATCTTGTCATGTCATCATGTGCATTGCATCATCATGTTTTTGAAACTTGCATCCGTCCGGGTCTCCCCGTTCCTTCCATTGTCAGTTCTGAGCCCAACCACACTCGCACGCGCCCGCTGCATATCCGAAATAGTATTTTACAAGTGGCCGGAAAATGTTCTCGGAATTAATTGTAAGTTGGCGTGCGATCTTATTATAGTGTAGATAGAACGCCTGTCAAATTTCATCGCATTCGGAGTTCGTTTGATGCCCCAACGGATAAATATAGCAGCAATAGTAGCCGGTCTTTTCGTCGAACGTTTTCGGTCTCCAGAAGCAGTTGCCGGGCCTCTCTCTCTCCTCTCTTCTCAGTCTATCTCTCTAGCACAACCCACCTAACCCCTCCTTGCACGTGCACCGACCCCCTCGAGTGCGTGTCCGAAGCTGTCCCGAACCCGACCTGAGCAGTCGTGACCGATGGGTCCGAATCATCCCCAAACGTCTATAAAACATCTCCGTTTTTTTATTTGGACTCCCTAGCTATTTATTCGCGATCGTCCGATTGCGATCGGAGGAACGAGGTAGCCCCTAACCTAATCTGTGATGTATATATAGTCCACCCTTAGTCATTTTGGACAAACCCTAAAATCTAGGGACTTTGTCCCGTCAAGCCGCCGCCACCCACCGCATCTTCCTCGGGATCCCCATCACCCCAATCCAGCGCCTCCACTATTTTTTATTTCCGATCCAATCCCCTCTGCCTCCACTCTCTTCCATCCAGCCGCCCATCCCTGCAACAGAGCAAGCCGCGGCCACTCCTACACAGCCTCGCGCACGAGTGCCCAAGCCTATCGATCCAGCCAAGCAGGATGCCGCCGTGGATGCCAGGGACTCCCTCGTGCGCCTCCTCCCTCCGTCGTGTCATCAGCCGCACACGAGCTTGATCAGGAGAGGAGTTCCTGATCGTGCGTGCCTCTGCCTCATCTCTGACCACCACGGTCTTCGCAGACGCCGCCGACGTCCACCACCACCTGTTCCCGAGCCTCCCCTCGAGTTCCATTGCCTCCGTGCCCGCAAGTCGCCGCCGTTCCCGACTGCCTCGTCAGCCCCATCATTCAAGATGGGCGCCACCAGGAGCTCTTGGAGTCTCGCTCCGTCACCGTCTTGCGAGCTTGCCAGCGCCCTCCATCTCGACCTATCCCGCTCGCTGGTAACGCATCGTCGCTCTGCATCAAGCGTTGACCCTGCACGCGCACACTACTTCTTCTCCGCATCGCCTTGTACCTGCGCACTCGCGCCCACCGCGTCTGTCATCTGCATGAGCTAGGGTCACCGCCTCCTTCAATTCATCAAGCCGCCCATTAGGATCGCGCCCCGGCCCCGATCTGGACCGAATCTCCTCTGCTCCGCCGCCCACTAACTGCATCCGCCCCGTTTCGGCCAGTTCCTGTCGACCCCTTCACCCGGATTTGCCGTCTCTGTCTCCCTGCCATCGTCTCCGGTGAGCCGCCGCGCCAAGTCCTCCTGCGGCCGCTCCCTGTTTTCCTGCTCGAACCGCTGCCGCGTGCTTCGCGTTGACCGCACCTTGCCAGCGCCAAGGCCGAGCCTCCCCGGCCCATCCGCGCGAAACCAGCCCACTATGAGCAGCCACCCTAACCCCCACTGTGCATGGTTGGGCCAGCCAGTTTTGGCCCAACTCCTATTTTTTTCAGCGGATGAATTTGTTAATTATCCAGAGAATGGCAGTTTTGCAGAAAAGCCCTTGCACTTCATGCATTTAATAACTCACAAATCGTGCATCATATATAAAAACTTTATATATGTAAAATGCTTAGAATTTTGTGTAGATTAATAATTTTCAACTTATCCATGTTAAAAATGTTGAAAATGTTGTTTGATTAAATTTGCTCATATGCCATGCTAAAATGTTTTATTTCATAACTAAATAACTGTAGCTCCATTGTTAATAAACTTTTTATGTAAATGGGGTAGAAAAATGCATAGATTAACATGGTGGCATTACTGAGCATGTTTAATAACTATAAAATTGTATATAGGGAAGAATAGTATCAAATCTAAAATATGCACATGGGGATTTTCCGGAATTGTTGTTTGTTGTTTCGGCCTCATTTAAACTTGTCTAGATAGGCAGTTTTCATATGCTTCACCTCTTGCCATGTTAATCAACATTTAATTTTCTTGGGTACAAAAACGGGAGAGAACTAAATAAGTCATGTGGTGTTGCGTCAATATGCAACTTGTTGCATACTAAGCTCCACTTAACTTGTAGTGTTGTTTGTTGCACTTTGCCATGCCATGCCTCTTTAAACTGGACATGCATCATACTTGGTTGTGCATCATGCCATGTTTATGTGATGGTTGTTTACTATGTTGCTTGCTTCTTTCCGGGTTGCTTCTCTCGTTAGCTTCGGTTTCGTTCCAGAGTTGTGAGGATACGTTCGACTACGTCTGTTTGTCTTCTTCATGGACTCGTTCTTCTTCCTTGCAGGATCTCAGGCAAGATGACCATACCCTCAAAATCGCTTCTATCTTTTCTTGCTAGTTGTTCGTTCTATCGCTATGTCATGCTACCTACCACTTGCTATACCATGCCTCTCATATTGCCATGTCAAGCCTCTAACCCACCTTCCTAGCAAATCGTTGTTTGGCTATGTTACCGATTTTGCTCAGCCCCTCTTATAGCGTTGCTAGTCGCAGGTGAAGATGAAGTTTGTTCCATGTTGGAACATGGATATGTTGGGATATCACAATATCTCTTATTTAATTAATGCATCTATATACTTGGTAAAGGGTGGAAGGCTCGGCCTTATACCTGGTGTTTTGTTCCACTCTTGCTGCCTTAGTTTCCTTCATACCGGTGTTATGTTCCTTGATTTTGCGTTCCTTACGCGGTTTGGTGTTATGGGAACCCCTTGATAGTTTGCTTTGAATAAAACTCCTCCAGCAAGGCCCAACCTTGGTTATAGATTTACCTAACAACCTATTACCCTTCCCTTGGGCCGGCCAACCTGAGGGTCATCTTTATTTTTAACCCCCCGGGTCAGTGCTTCTCTAAGTGTTGGTCCGAACCGGGCAGCCTGCGGGGCCACCTCGGGGCAACTTGAGGGTTGGTTTTACTCGTAGCTTGACCTATCTGGTGTGTCCTGAGAATGAGATACGTGTGACTCCTATCGGGATTGTCGACACATCGGGCGGTTTTGCTGGTCTTGTTTTACCATTGTCGAAATGTCTTGTAACAGGGATTCCGAGACTGATCCGGTCTTCCCAGGAGAAGGAATATCCTTCGTTGATCGTGAGAGCTTGTGATGGGCTAAGTTGGGGCACCCCTGCAGGGTTTAAACTTTTGAAAGCCATGCCCGCGGTTATGTGGCAGATGGGAATTTATTAATGTCCAGTTGTAGAGAACTTGACACTTGACTTAATTAAAATGCATCAACCGTGTGTGTAGCCGTGATGGTCTCTTTTCGCAGAGTCCGGGAAGTGAACATGGTCTTGTGTTATGCTTGAACGTAAGTAGTTTCAGGATCACTTCTTGATCACTTCTAGCTTCTCGACGTTGCGTTGCTTCTCTTCTCGCTCTCATTTGCATATGTTAGCCACCATATTTGCTTAGTGCTTGCTGCAGCTCCACCTCATTACTCTATCCTACCCATAAGCTTAAATAGTCTTGATCTCGCGGGTGTGAGATTGCCGAGTCCTCGTGGCTCACAGATACTTCCAAACAGTTGCAGGTGCCGATGATGCCAGTGCAGGTGACGCAACCGAGCCCAAGTGGGAGATCGATGAAGATCTTGTTCGATGTTTTATGTCTTTTCTGGTTGATCAGTAGTGGAGCCCGGTTGGGACGATCGGGGCTCTAACATTTGGGGTTGTCTTCTTTTACTTTGGTTTCATAGTCGGACCTTGATTGTATTCTGGATGATGTATGTTTAACTTTTATTTGTGTGAAGTGGCGATTGTAAGCCAACTCTTTATCCCTTTCTTATTCAGTACATGGGATTGTGTGAAGATTACCCCTCTTGCGACAAACATACCATGAGGCTATGCCTCTAAGTCGTGCCCCGACACGTGGGAGATATAGCCGCATTGTGGGTGTTACAAGTTGGTAATCAGAGCCTTCCCTGACTTAGGAGCCCCCTACTTTATCGAATCGCTGACGTTGTTGAGTCTAGAATAGAATGTTTTGAGTCTTAGGATTATATATCGGAGAGTAGGATTCTTTTTACTCCTCAGTCCCTTCGTCGCTCTGGTGAGGCCTCCTGACATAGAAGTTTTGACTTCCCTCTCCTCAAATTTCACGAATTTTTTTAGGATCACGCGGGTATCTTGAAATCATTCTGATATTCTTGTGACGAGAACATTGTTCTTGGTGCCTCCTAACATTTAGGGGTTGTGGCAGTGTCCCGGGGAGTTGAGCTCTGAGGTGTTGTCGTCACAATTTTATCGTTGTAGTTCTCGAATACCTGAGTTCGCCGACATCAAAAATCTCTTTTATGCAGTTGTTGGTGAGATAACCTCGATGCCACCCAGTACTGGGGTGGGATTTCAGGAGTATTGCCATAACTCGTATAACGGATGCTTTTTAAAGGTTGAGGTACACGATTTCCGAAGGTTCTTGGTTATGTGTTGAAGGATGGATACAGCTGGATGTAGGGATTGTTAGTTTGGGTGAGATATTATGCTTCCCCTGTATCCCCAACACCTGATTGCATAACCAGAAAGTTTCGGGAGTTTATAAGTGGGAATTCAAGTAGGTCCTAGGATATCTTTCCGACAGATGCATGATATGAGATTGGGGTTCGACGTCTAGTGGTCCGCCTATCCACGGTTGGTTTTACAGTGGTCTCGTTGTGTCTTAAAGAGTCCTTGGCTATGCTGACTCGGGGACGCTTCGTATGTCATGTGCACTGCCTTGTACATGATGGTGATGTACGATCGAGCCCGTGTGGGCCTCACCACGAAAACTTCGGACGAAATCTCTATCTTATGTTTGTTCCGGCTTATTTTCTAAGCGAATCCTTTGTTTTGTTTTGAGTTGTGGTATTCGAGTTGCTTCGAAGTCAAATGTTGATTCCATACCTTTCCTAAGCGATGTTCTCATATTTCTATGTGAATACTAATCCTTCATGATAATCGAGATTGTCATGTCAATCCTTTTCAACCGGCGTGCTTCTCTTTAAGTGGATCCGATCATTTTCAACATCCGCAAGATCAAATCTAAGTTTTCTCGATGGTATCCATTCCATCTGCCCAAGTTTCCTTTGTTTTCCCGCCCTCCCACCCTTTATTTTTATTCAAGGACTCAGACTTCTTAACCAAGTTTCCTTTTTATTGATGGGAAGTCTCTTCTTTCTTTCCTGTCAATGTTCTTATCCGGTAATTCTCAGGAAGATACTAACGGAGCTTCATGTTCATCATTCTTCTTTCTTTTCTTCTCCGGTGGATTCAATCCAAGATTTGTCAATCATATCATTTCCTCGTTTCAAATGATTTATCATGCCGATGCACCTCTTAATCATCCACTGCTCTCCATTCAATTGTTCCGGAGTGCTGAAGATATCCCAGAAGATTCAAGTTTCTATTCTTAATCCTTTGAAGTTATTTCGACGTCTTACCTTATTCAAGCCATTTAATTCAACCGGCGCAATCTATCTTTTAAATCGTTCAACGGTGCTTTCTTCTGAGTGGGCCTTAACCCACAGGTCTTTTCCCAGGATCTTACCTGACTCTTCTATTTTGCCGGTGTTACCCTCAAATTCTTCTCGACGTAAGAATGAATTATCATCAGTCATATGTATTTCTCCAAGATCTGTCAAATTCTTCTCATCGTTGGTTCAACCTTTCTAATTTTCATCTCGGAGTATCTCAACAATTCATGGTGGTGTTTATCATCTTCATTGTCAACATTTGAAGACCGAAGAAGAGTTTTCCTCCAAATCTTATATGTTCTCTCAAAGATCCATGGTTCTAGCTTCATGCCATCCTCTCATAATTATTTGCGATTGTGAGAATTCTTTTCAACCATCCGGAGCATTTCAGGAGTCTTTTCAGTTTGATTCTTCGGAGCCCATCATCTCAGAATTATTCATTGTCAGCTTTCAACTCTCGTCTCCAAATCTTACTGGTGCTTCATTCAAGTATTCTCTAATCAGCTCGGGATCTCTTTGTTCACTTGTATCTAAATTCTCTCAAGTATTTTCGTTCATTTGCTAATTCTTCCCAGTGTTTCTTTATCTTTTCTTAATTCATTTTCAATTCTTACGGTGGTTCTTCCAAGATTCTTCTTCCTTCGTTTATCATATCAATTTATTCGTTGTTTCAATCCTACCGGTGGTTCGTTGAAGACCTTCCCAAGTTGGTGCTATATCTATCTTAATGCTTTCTACGAAAATAAGTAGTATGCCAAATCCGTTTCTTGTCATCAATCTAAATTGGTGAAGGATACGCATAACGTAATTCCTATTATTGTTTCATCCAAGTGATTGATTCATTCTTCCAGAGTTTGTTCACGATGAGTAAATTATCGGTTCGAGATGCTTCGTCTTTTCTTTTCCGGAGTTCCAAGTTTTCCGAATGATCTCGTCACGAAGATCCATCTAAATCATTGCAAGGCTTCACCTTGTGTTTTCAACTTCTCTTTCTTTATATCATCCTTTTATTATCGGAGTTCTTTTCAGCTTCATCTTGCATTCCAAAGTGCATTTCTTCCTATCTTATCTTCTGAGGTGGTGTTATGTCACTCTTGACAATTTCCCTTCTTATGTCATGATTCAATAGTTGTTAAGAATGAGGTAGTTAAACCCATCTATTTCTTCGAGCATGAGCTCTTCTCAATCCATCAATCTCTTCATTGGAGTTATCTTGGGTATATTTCACCTAAAGCCTTTCCCTAAGGAATGTTGCTAATTGTGGTGTCTATCAATGATCCAAGTATTCCTTATCCTCCCTGTGAAATAAGTTTCTCGTCTCCTTGTTGATATCAATCCAATCTATTGTTTCTGTTAGTGGCAGAATTTCACCTCATAGTTTTGAGATGTTCTCCAAAATCCCACTACAAGCTTGTTCTTTTCGTTGTTGGTTTTCCAACAACTCCATTATAACCTTCTTTGCAAGGATGCTTTCCAAGTTCATTTGTGGCAGAAGTTGTCATTTTCTTCTTCGTTCTTTTGTTCCGACGATCTACCGTCTATTCTTTCTTCCGGAGGCATTGTGATGTTGCTCTTTTCTCTCATCATCTCGAATGGTGAGGATCATGTTCTTTCCTTTGCTTATCCATTCAACCGGAGTGTCGTGCCCTCTTTTCAAGTTCCTCCCATTCTGTCAAGTTTTACCTCCCTTCTCAACCGGAGTGCTGTCTGAAATCATTCTTACCCCTTGTGCCATTCTTTCAATAGTTTCGGAGGCACTATGTTGTTGTTTTCGTCAAGTATCCTCTCATCTTGTCAAAATCATGTTCAATTCCTTCCATTTTCAGTCGGAGTGTTCCCCAAATTATATATATCGTATTCCTTCTTTATCTTGTTTTAACCGGAGTGGTTTCAATATCTATCTGTCACTCAACTTCTTGGTTCTCGTCGTGTCCCATGTTTCTCTTATCTAACAGAGTGTTCGCAATCTCGTTAATCTCTATTGTATTCTTCTTTCAATGGTTTAACCTCCCAAGGTTCTTTGGTATCACTCGTTTGTCAAAGAAGCAACTTAGTTTACCTCTTCTCTTCCTCTTCCGTTTCCCTCTGGTGCCATCATAGATCTCGGGACGAGATCCTCTTGTAGTGCTGGAGTGTTGTAACACCCCAAGACCGATGTGCCAGGTGTCTTCCAGTTATTTGATGTTGTTGCCTTGTCATTCGCTTGCGTGTTGCATCTTGTCATGTCATCATGTGCATTGCATCATCATGTTTTTGAAACTTGCATCCGTCCGGGTCTCCCCGTTCCTTCCGTTGTCAGTTCTGAGCCCAACCACACTTGCACGCGCCCGTGGCATGTCCGAAATAGTATTTTACAAGTGGCTGGAAACTTTTCTCGGAATTGGTTGTAAGTTGGCGTAAGATCTTATTATAGTGTAGATAAAACGCCTGTCAAATTTCATCACATTCAGAGTTCGTTTGATGCCCCAATAGATAAATATAGCGGCAATAGTAGCCGGAATTTTTGTCGGAAGTTTTCGGTCTCCGGAAACAGTTGCCGGGCCTCTCTCCCTCTCCTCTCTTCTCGGTCTATCTCTCCAACGCAACCCACCTAACCCCTCCTTGCATAGTGCACCGACCCCCTCGAGTGTGCGTCCGAAGCTGTCTCGAACCCGACCCGAGCAGTAGTGACCGATGGGCCCGGATCATCCCCAAACATCTATAAAACATCTCCGTTTTTTATTTGGACTCCCTAGCTATTTATTCACGATCGTCCGATTGCGATCGGAGGAACGAGGTAGCCCCTAACCTAATCTGTGATGTATATATAGTCCACCCTTAGTCATTTTGGACAAACCCTAAAATCTAGGGACTTTGTCCCGTCGAGCAGCCGCCACCCACCGCATCTTCCTCGGGATCCCCATCACCCCAATCCAGCGCCTCCACTATTTTTTTTCTTTTCCGATCCAACCACCTCCGCCTCAACTCTCTTCCATCCAGCCACCCGTCCCCGCCACAGATCAAGCCACGGCCACTCCTACACAGCCTCGCGCATGAGTGCCCAAGCCCCTCGATCCAGCCAAGGAGGACGCCGCCATGGATGCTAGGGACTCCCTCGTGCGCCTCCTCCCTCCATCTCGTCATCAGTCGTACATGAGCTCGATCAGGAGAGGTGCTCCCGATCGTGCGTGCCTCTGCCTCATCTCTGACCACTGTGGTCTTCGCAGACGCCGTCGACGTCCACCACCACGTGCGCCCGAGCCTCCCCTCGAGTTCCACTGCCTCTGTGCCTGCAAGTCGCCGTCGTTCCCAACTGCCTCGTCAGCCCTGTCGTTCAAGACGGACGCCACCAGGAGCTCTTTGAGTCTCGCTCCGTCGCCGTCTTGCGAGCTTGCCAGAGCCCTCCATCTCGACCCGTCCCGCTTGCTGGTAACGCGCCGTCGCTCTGCATCGAGCGTTGACCCTGCACGCGCGCACCACTTCTTCTCTGCATCGCCTTGTACCTCCTCACTCGCGCCCGCCGCGTCTGTCATCTGCAGGAGCCAGGGTCGCCGCCTCCTTCAGTTCGTCAAGCCGCCCATCAGGATCGTGCCCCGTCCCCGATCTGGACCGGATCACCTCTGCTCCGCCGCCCACTGACTGGATCCGCCCCGTTTCGGCCAGTTCCCGCCGACCCCTCCGCCCGGATTTGCCATCTCCGTCTCCCTGCCATCGTCTCTGGTGAGCCGCCGCGCCAAGTTCTCCTGCGTCCGCTCCCTGTTTTCCTGCTCGAACCGTTGTCACGTGCTTCGCGTTCACCACACCTTGCCAGCGCCAAGGCCCAGCCTCCCCGGCCCATCCACGCGAAACCAGCCCATTGTGAGCAGCCGCCCTAACCCCCATTGTGCACGGTTGGGCCAGCCAGTTTCGGCCCAACTCCTATTTTTTCAGAGGACAAATTTGTTAATTATCAGGAGAACGGCAGTTTTGCAGAAAAGCCCTTGCACTTCATGCATTTAATAACTCATAAACCATGCATCATATGTAAAAACTTTATATATGTAAAATGCATAGAATTTTGTGTAGATTAATAATTTTCAACTTTTATCCATGTTCAAAATGTTTAAAATGTTGTTTTATTAAATTTGCTCATATGCCATGCTACAATGTTTTATTTCATAACTAAATAACCGTAGCTCCATTGTTAATAAACTTTATATGTAAATGGGGTAGAAAAATGCATAGATTAACATGGTGGCATTACTTCGCATATTTAATAAATATAAAATTTTGTATATGGCAGAACAGTACCAAATCTAAAATATGCACATGGGGATTTTCCGAAATTGTTGTTTGTTGTTCCGGCCTCATTTAAACTTGTCTAGATAGGTAGTTCTCAAATGCTTCACCTCTTGCCATGTTAATCAACATTTAATTTTGTTGGGTACATAAACGGGAGAGAACTAAATAAGTCATGTGGTGTTTCTTCAATATGCAACTCGTTGCATACTGAGCTCCACTTAACTTGTAGTGTTGTTTGTTGCACTTTGCCATGCCATGCCTCTTTAAACCGGACATGCATCATACTTGGTTGTGCATCAGGCCATGTTTATGTGATGGTTGTTTACTATGTTGCTTGCTTCTTTCTGGGTTGCTTCTCTCGTTAGCTTCGGTTTCGTTCCGGAGTTGTGAGGATCTGTTCGACTATGTCTGTTTGTCTTCTTCATGGACTCGTTCTTCTTCCTTGCGGGATCTCAGGCAAGATGACCATACCCTCAAAATCACTTCTATCTTTGCTTGCTAGTTGTTCGTTCTATCGCTATGTCGCGCTACCTACCACTTTCTATATCATGCCTCTCATATTGCCATGTCAAGCCTCTAACCCACCTTCCTAGCAAACCGTCGTTTGGCTATGTTACCGCTTTTGCTCAGCCCCTCTTATAGCGTTGCTAGTTGAAGGTGAAGATGAAGTTTGGTCCATGTTGGAACATGGATATGTTGGGATATCACAATATCTCTTATTTAATTAATGCATCTATATACTTTGTAAAGGGTGGAAGGCTCGGCCTTATGCCTGGTGTTTTGTTCCACTCTTGCCGCCTTAGTTTCCGTCATACCGGTGTTATGTTCCTTAATTTTGCGTTCCTTACGCGGTGGGTGTTATGGGAACCCCTTGACAATTCGCTTTGAATAAAACTCCTCCAGCAAGGCCCAACCTTGGTTTTACATTTGCCTAACAACCTATTACCCTTCCCTTGGGTCGGCCAACCCGAGGGTCATCTTTATTTTTAACCCCCCCGGGCCAGTGCTTCTCTAAGTGTTGGTCCGAACCGGGCAGCCTGCGGGGCCAGCTCGGGGCAACTTGAGGGCTGGTTTTACTCGTAGCTTGACCTATCCGGTGTGTCCTGAGAATGAGATACGTGTGACTCCTATCGGGATTGTCGACACATCGGGCGGCTTTGCTGGTATCATTTTACCATTGTCGAAATGTCTTGTAACCGGGATTCCGAGACTGATCGGGTCTTCCCGGGAGAAGGAATGTCCTTTGTTGACTGTGAGAGCTTGTGATGGGCTAAGTTGGGACGCCCCTGCAGGGTTTAAACTTTCGAAATCCGTGACCACGGTTATGTGGCAGATGGGAATTTGTTAATGTTTGGTTGTAGAGAACTTGACACTTGACTTAATTAAAATGCTTCAACCGCGTGTGTAGCCGTGATGGTCTCTTTTCGGCGGAGTCCGGGAAGTGAACACGGTCTTCTGTTATGCTTGAACATAAGTAGTTTCAGGATCATTTCTTGATCACTTCTAGCTTCTCGACCATTGCGTTGCTTCTCTTCTCGCTCTCATTTGCGTATGTTAGCCACCATATTTGCTTAGTGCTTGCTGCAGCTCCACCTCATTACCCTATCCTACCCATAAGCTTAAATAGTCTTGATCTCGCGGGTGTGAGATTGCTAAGTCCTCATGGCTCACATATACTTCCAAACAGTTGCAGGTGCCGGTGATTCCAGTGCAGGTGACGCAACCGAGCCCACGTGGGAGCTAGATGAAGATCTTATTCGATGTTTTATGTATTTTCCTGTTGATCAGTAGTGGAGCCCAATTGGGACGATCGGGGATCTAGCATTTGGGGTTGTCTTCTTTTACTTTGGTTCCGTAGTTGGACCTTGATTGTATTATGGATGATGTATGTTTAACTTGTATTTGTGTGAAATGGCGATTGTAAGCCAACTCTTTATCCCTTCCTTATTCAGTACATGGGATTTTGTGGAGATTACCCCTCTTGCAACAAACCTACCATGAGGCTATGCCTCTAAGTCGTGCCCCGACATGTGGGAGATATAGCTGAATTGTGGGTGTTACAGTTTGTTTGACCGTTTTAAATCCCTTCAATATGTTGAGGCTATGTTCGGCCAATCTACGTGGGATTCCTGGCATATCAGAAGGGTGCCAGGCAAATATATCCCAGTTTTCGCGCAGAAATTCTCGTAGAGAGATGTCGATCGTTGGGTCTAGTTGTGCCCCAATAGATGCTGTCTTCTTGGGGTCCGTTGGATGGACTTGGAATTTGACTATTTCTACAGCTGATTTGATGGAGGTGGATTTGGGTCGTTTGTCCAAGATTATGTTGTCCTTATCCAATGTGGAGCGTAATGCGGTTAATTCTTCGGCCATGAGGACTTCAGATAATGCCTCAAGGGCTAGCAATGTGGTTTTGTTTTCGGCGTGGAGTGCTATGCCCGGATCATTAGCGAGAGTGATTATGCCATTGGGCCCTGACATCTTGAGCTTCATATACCCATAGTGAGGTATAGCTTGGAAGCGTGTAAATGCGTTCCGCCCCAATAGGGTGTGATATCCACTGTTGAAAGGGGCCACTTGGAAGGTTAGTTCTTCGGTCCGATAGTTCTCCGGTGTGCCGAACACCACGTCGAGTGTGATTTTTCCCGCGCATCGCGCCTCCTGACTGGGAATAATTCCCTAGAAGGTCGTGCTACTGTGCTTGATGCGGCTCCTGTCTATTTCCATTTTACTGAGTCTATCCTCGTAGATGAGATTTAGTTCGCTGTCGCCGTCCATGAGAACCTTGGTGAGTTGGAAGCTTTCCACGATCGAACTGAGGACCAAGGCGGCTGGTGCCCGAATTGTCCTGAATTTTGGTTCATCCTTGGCATTAAAAGTTATGGCCGTGTCGTTCCAAGGGTTTGTTGCTACGATTTGGCAGACTTCGGCAAGGTCGCGGAGTGCCCTTTTACGCTTATTGTTTGAAGCAAAGGTCTCGAAGACCGTCAGTACTCTGGGGTTGTCGTATTCTGGAGTATATTGCTCTGGGTTATTTTTGGTGAGGATATCGTCGCCGCTCTTGCCCACCTGCCGGAGTATCCAACATGCTCTAAGGCTATGAGTTGATATAGTATCCGGTGTTGTGTGTAGCCTGCATGGTCCATCAAGCCATCCCTCCAGAACAGTTCCGTGTTCCGTAATGGGCTTATATTTCTTTGTTATTGGGCCGGGCGTGCCACTAGGTGCGTCCTTTTCACCTGAACGAGGGGTTGGGTGGAAACCGGTGGTTCCCAACCGGCTGCCTATGTTTTCCAGGCGCTTTCCATTATGCAGTACTTGTATACTATGGTTGCCAACTCTGCAAAGCATTCTATGTGACAACGGTTGATGGGGTTGAGGATTCCTTCATCCGTGCAATTGCTGCGGAACACTGTGATCGCGTCTTCGTCGTGGCAATCTTCAATCTTATCTTTGACAAGGAGGAATCTAGCCCAGAAGTGGTGGGTCGTTTCCTTATACTGTTGTCATATGCCCTTGAGAGCGCTTATGTCTGGGTGGCTAGGTGGATTGAAGTCCGAACCCTGACCCAAATTAGGATCCGGCGTTTGACGAATCTCCGGATTTAGTAGTTTGGGCTCCGGGTTGTCAACTGATTTTTTGGGCAGCACAGGACCTTTCTTTCTGCAGGTAGGTGTCCGGCTCTTCAAGTTCAGAGATCCGAATGTATTTCGTCCTTAATATAGAGGAAGAGTTGTCGTCTTGCTCCTCTACTACCGCTATTTGATGGGTGATCGGTGGAGTTTTAATTTCTCTCTGGTCGGGTTTAAGCCCAATCCGATCATAGTCTGTGGCAACCCCCAGGGCGGTGATGTGATCTAGGAGCTCGTTTAAAGATGACAGCTCCATCGGATCCATCTGCTTGGAGTACTTAGAGTCAACCTGGAGAGGATTTTTGATGACCCAAAAAGTCATCGTCGGCTTAATGGCCGAACATGCGGTCATAATGAAGCCGCCCAGCCGGAGGGTTTGGCATGAGGCCAGTGTTCCTCCGGAGGTGACGTTGTCCTTGAGAACAAGGTGAGACATCGATCCCATCTTTTGACGGCATAGTGGAACTCTCAATGAAAGCACCAATGTCGGTGTCAGAACCGGCGGATCTCGGGTAGGGTGTCCCGGACTATGCGTCTAGGATCGATGGTAACAGGAGACGAGGGACACAATGTTTACCCAGGTTCGGGACCTCTCTATGGAGGTAATACCCTACTTCCTGCTTGATTGATCTTGATGAATATGAGTATTACAAGAGTTGATGTACCACGAGATCATAATGGCTAAACCCTAAAAGTCTAGTCTAGCTATGATTATTCGGGGGCCTCTACGGACCTAGCCCTCCGGTTTATATAGGCACAGGAGGGATCTAGGGTTACACAAGGTCGGTTACAGAGAAAGGAATCTTCATAGTTGATCGCCAAGCTTGCCTTCCACGCCAAGGAGAATCCCATCTGTACATGGGTAGAGTCTTCGGTCTTCGTATCTTCACAGCCCATCAGTCCGGCCCATATCCAATAGGTCGTACACCCGAGGACCCCTTAGTCCAGGACTCTCTCAGATGCCATAGTTGGGGAACGCAGTATTTCAAAAAAATTCCTATAATCACGCAAGATCTACTTAGGAGATGCATAGCAACGAGAGGGGGAGAGTGTGTCTATGTACCCTCGTAGACTGAAAGCGGAAGCGTTTAGTAACGTGGTAGATGTAGTTAAACGTCTTCGCCATCCAACCGATCAAGTACCGAACGGACGGCACCTTCGCGATCTGCACATGTTCAGCTCGGTGACGTCCCTCGTACTCTTGATCCAGCTGAGGCCAAGGGTGAGTTCCGTCAGCACGATGGTGTGTTGACGGTGATGACGAAGTTACCGACGCACGGCTTCGCCTAAGCACTACGACAATATGATCGAGGTGTAAAACTATGGAGGGGACACCGCACACGGCTAAAGATCAACTTGTGTGTCTATATGGTGCCCCCCTCCCCCGTATGTAAAGGAGGGGAGGAGGAGGCCGACCGGCCCTAGGGGCGCGCCCAAGGGGGGATTCCTACTCCAAGTAGGAATCGGCTCCCCCTTTCCTAGTCCAAGTAGGAGAAGAAGGAAGGAGAGGGAGAGGGAGAGGGAAAGAGGGGTCCCGCCCCCTCCCCTGGTCCTATTCGGAGTCCCCTTGGGGGACGGGGCGCCACTTTCTGGCTGCTTCCCTCTCTCTCTGTTGGGGATCGTTGCAGAAATTAAAAAAAAATCTACGCATCACCAAGATCAATCTATGGAGTAACTAGCAATGAGAAAGAAGGGAGTGCATCTTCATACCCTTGAAGATCGCGAGTCGGAAGCGTTGCAAGAACGCGGTTGGAGGAGTCGTACACGTAGCGATTCAGGTCGCGGCTGAATCTGATCTAAGCACCGAACAACGGCGCCTCCGTGTTCAACACACGTGCAACCCGGTGACGTCTCCCACGCCTTGATCCAGCAAGGAGGAGGGAGAGGTTGAGGAAGAAGGCTCCCACAGCAGCACGACGGCGTGGTGGTGATGGAGTGGCAGTTCTCCGGCAGGGCTTCGCCAAGCTCACGCGGAGGAGGAGAGGTGTTGGGGAGGGGAGGGGTTGCGCCTTGGATGTGGTGCTGCAGCCCTCACCTCGCCCCTCTATTTATAGGGACATGGGGAAAGGGGGCCGGCCCCTCTAGATGAGATCTAGAGGGGGGGGGCGGCGGCCAAGGGGGAGGGGGCTTGCCCCCCAAGCAAGGGTGGCGCCCCCCTTTAGGGTTCCCCCAAACCCTAGGCGCATGGGTCCTAGGGTGGGATGGTGCCCAGCCCACTAGGGGCTGGTTCAATTCCACCTACAGCCCATAAGGCCCTCCGGGGCAGGTGGACCCTCCCGGTGGACCCCCGGAACCCCTCCAGTGGTCCCGGTACAATACCGGCATACCCCCGAATATTTCCGGTGACCGTATGGTGACTTCCCATATATAAATCTTCACCTCCAGACTATTTCGGAACTCCTCGTGTCGTCCGAGATCTCATCTAGAACTCCGAACAACATTCGATAATCACATATAGATCTTCCTAATAACCCTAGCATCATCGAACCTTAAGTGTGTAGACCCTACGGGTTCGGGAACCATGCAGACATGACCGAGACAACTCTCCGGCCAATAACCAACAGCGGGATCTGTATACCCATGTTGGCTCCAAGATGTTCCATGATGATCTCATCGGATGAACCACGATGTCGAGGATTCAAGCAATCCCGTATACAATTCCCTTTGTCAATCGGTACGTTACTTGCCTGAGATTCGATCGTCGGTATCCCAATACCTCGTTCAATCTCGTTACCGGCAAGTCACTTTACTCGTTCCGTAACAAATCATGTCGTGACCAACCCTTTAGTCACATTGAGCTCATTACGATGGTGTCTTACCGAGTGGGCCCAGAGATACCTCTCCATCATACGGAGTGACAAATCCCTGTCTCGATTCGTGCCAACCCAACAGACACTTTTGGAGATACCTGTAGTGCACCTTTATAGCCACCCAGTTACGTTGTGACGTTTGGCACACCCAAAGTATTCCTACAGTATCCGGGAGTTGCACAATCTCATGGTCTAAGGAAAAGATACTTGACATTAGAAAAGCTCTAGCAGACGAACTACATGATCTTGTGCTATGCTTAGGATTGGGTCTTGTCCATCACATCTTTCCCTTAATGATGTGATCCCGTTATCAATGACATCCAATGTCCATAGTCAGGAAACCATGAACATCTATTGATCAACGAGCTAGTCAACTAGAGGCTCACTAGGGACATGTTGTGGTCTATGTATTCACACATGTATCACGATTTCCGGATAATACAATTATAGCATGAACAATAGACAATTATCATGAACAAGGAAATACAATAGACAACTAGAGGCTCACTAGGGACATGTTGTGGTCTATGTATTATTGCCTAGGGCATATTTCCAACACTCTCCCCTAAAGCCCACAAAGGCCCATTACTTCCCGGGGGGTTCCGGTAACCCCTCCGTCACTCCGGTTTTATCTGAAACTATCCGGAACACTTTTGGTGTCCGAATAACATGGTCCAATATATCAATCTTTATGTCTCGTCCATTTCGAGACTCCTCATCATGTCCGTGATCTTATCCGGGACTCCGAACAACCTTCGGTACATCAAATCACATAACTTATAATACAAATTGTCATCGAATGTTAAGCGTGCGGACCCTACGGGTTCGAGAACTATGTAGACATGACTGAGATACATCTCTGGTCAATAATCAATAGCGGAACCTGGGTGCTCATATTGGTTCCTACATATTCTGCGAAGATCTTTATCGGTCAAACGACATAACAACATACCTAGTTCCCTTTGTCATCGATATGTTACTTTCCCGAGATTCGATCGTCGGTATCACCATACCTAGTTCAATCTTGTTACCGACAAGTCTCTTTACTTGTTCCGTAATGCATCATCCCGTAACTAACTCATTAGTCACATTGCTTGCAAGGCTCATAGTGATGTGCATTACCGAGGTGGTCCAGAGATACCTCTCCGATACACGGAGTGACAAATCCTAATCTCGATCTATGCCAACTCAACAAACACCATCGGAGACACCTGTAGAGCATCTTTATAATCACCCAGTTACGTTGTGATGTTTGATAGCACACAAGGTGTTCCTCCGGTATTTGGGAGTTACATAATCTCATAGTCATAGGAACATGTATAAGTCATGAAGAATGCAATAGTAGAAGAACTAAACGATCATTATGCTAAGCTAACGGATGGGTGTTGTCCATCACATCATTCTCTAATGATGTGATCCCGTTCATCAAATGACAACACATGTCTATGGCTAGGAAACTTAACCATCTTTGATTAATGATCTAGTCAAGTAGAGGCATACTAGGACACTATGTTTGTCTATGTATTCACACATGTACTAAGTTTCTGGTTAATACAATTCTAGCATGAATAATAAACATTTATCATGATATAAGGAAATATAAATAACAACTTTATTATTGCCTCTAGGGCATATTTCCTTCATACAGAATGTTCTAAATATCTTTAGACCATTATATATATATAGATTAGCATCCCCGAAAACATTTCCCACCTATATATAATTTATCAGTAATACCCGGTATTACCCAATACTCTTCAAAACTCTTCCGGTGACCCCGAAATGGTTCTGGAATTTCTCAGAACTATTCCGAATATTCATGAAACAATTCCACAAATATATTCCCGTGATCCCGTCCTACTAAAACTCACCAGGTTGTGATGCCTTAAGCTTGTGACCTTGTAGATTCGGTAACTCATAGACATGAACAAAGCCGTTCATTCAATGACCGACAGAGGGACCATGGACGTCTGTATCGATCCCTATGAGCAAAAGAATGATATTTTAGTGAACCTTAGGTTATCATGTGATGTTCCCTTTTCTTCGCGGCACTTAACAAAACCCGGGTTGCATTGGTATCCTCCCGAGTCATCACTACGCTCGTTATACCGAAATCCTTGTTATCGGTTTTGTTCTTCTTCCTCGTTGTTGTGTTCTGGCATTCCCATGATGAGGCCATGTGTGTCTGTCTAGAGTATGATTGATGCCATCACAATGAGAGGGTCCTAAGAATATCTCTCCATCGTGGAGGAGCAAATTCCACTCTCAAGCTATCTAGCCACTTGCCAAACTTTCCGATAAACCTGTAAGTTGTCGTTATGATCACCATCTTATATGTGATGTTTGAGCAACCCCAAAGCCCACCGTACAGTAAGAACTGACCACGATACTATCATGGTCTAAGGAGCAATTTCACATGTTAACAATCCATGTTATTACAATTGAATATAGATTATATTAACTCAATTCATAAAAACAAGATTAGGTCGGTTCGATATATATATGTTCATTCTTCCAACGTCATATTCTCAATGTTGTTTTAGGATCATCATTACACTTAACGATATCCTAAGATCCAGAAAACATGATCACCAACAACACTTGAGCTAGTCTTAGAGGCGAGACTAGGAACCTTTTTATTTTACCATTTATCATTCCACACGTGCATATGAGTTTTCCATTGAATCGCATAATCCAGGATCATAGCAGTTATATCATAGAATATAAACTCTTTAATTATGAATATGGAAATATAATAGTACAAATATTATTGCTTCTAGGGCATATTTCCAACACTAATATTGATCCCCTATACTTGTGGGTCATCAAACGATTGGTATGATGTGTGTGTTCAACCGAGCATTGATAGTTTGCAACTATGATCGCAGGAGACGACACATGATGCTAATGAGAGGGAACCTAGGGGTTTGGAACATAAGCTCACGGTGACCATGCCAATGGAGTCTTACGGGCTATAGGAAGTTCAGCGACAATGAATTCTAGCGGCGGAGAGACAATGTCGTAGGGGGAGTAGAGGAAGAAGGCATATTTGTAATCGTTCTCAACTTAATCTAGTAGGCATGGAAGAAAAGGACGGTGTGTCAAAGGCATTAGGCTCATCCATGCGGGTTGGGTGGATATTTATCATGGTAGTGCCATGACATGCTCTTTGGTGGCTCTTAGTTTTCAGGAAAAGGAGGAAAGGTAAGGAAAATGACATACCTGAGGCGGCTCATATGGTAGGAAAGGTAGAGCTAGGGTTTTCGGGCTCATGTGAGGCTTTATGGAGGCTGGAGTGCGGGGCAGGTGGGAAGCATGCAGCTGACGTTTGTGTCGCCCTCTCTCGGAGAGAGGAAGAAGACGACGAAACATGGTAAAAGGAGGATGACTGGGTTGTGGGTACTTGGTGGGGTGCGGCTCGTCCTTCTGGGTCCTACACGAGCCAAATGGGACGGTTGTACATTGATGATTTGGTTTTTCAATTTTTCCAAATAGAAAATAGAAAAGGGAAAGGAAGGAATTTATTTGGAGGGCCAAATAATTTCTAGAGGAGTTTGACAATTTTATGTTGGGCTCTCTGACATGTTTCCGAGCTCCACTAAAATTTCTTAAATGTTTGGCAAAGTTTCGAGAAGGATTTGAATTTTAAAGAGAAGAAAGGCATGTAGGTGGTTTGAACTAGGGCTAAGATATAAAAGATCCTACCCCTCCTGTCGGTGTCAAAACCGGCGGATCTCGGGTAAGGGGTCCCAAACTGTGCATCTAAGGCGGATGGTAACAGGAGGCAGGGGACACGATGTTTTACCCAGGTTTGGGACCTCTTGATGGAGGTAAAACCCTACGTCCTGCTTGATTATTCTTGATAATATGAGTAGTACAAGAGTTGATCTACCACAAGATCAGAGAGGGTAAACCCTAGAAGCTAGCCTATGGTATGATTGTATGTTGTCCTGTGGACTAAAACCCTCTGGTTTATATAGACACCGGAGCGAGCTAGGGTTACACGGAGTCAGTTACAAGGAAGGAGATCTACATATCCGTATTGCCAAGCTTGCCTTCCACGCCAAGGAGAGTCCCATCCCGACACGGGACGAAGTCTTCAATCTTGTATCTTCATAGTCCAACAGTCCGGACAAAGGATATAATCCGGCTGTCCGGATACCCCCTAATCCAGGACTCCCTCAGTAGCCCCTGAACCAGGCTTCAATGACGATAAGTCCGGCACGCAGATTGTCTTCGGCATTGCAAGGCGGGTTCCTCCTCCGAATACTTCATAGAAGATCTTGAAGACGAGGATCGTGTCCGGCTCTGCAAAATAAGTTCCACATACCATCGTAGAGGGAATAATATTTACACAAATCTAATCTGCTGACGTACCCCGTAGTGTGACATCACACCACAGCCAGGTCTTTATTCGAATCGTTTTTCGTAACCTATCTCAGCGTTTTTCGCGAGGCGGTTTCCTTGGCACGTCTTGTCGAAGCAGAGACCGTGTCCCCTTATTACAGGATTCCCATTAATACGGACGTGGGTAACCCAACCGTGCCTATTAGTAGGACTCCTAAATCTTAGGCAAGTCCCAAACGGCCACGAGGAGGATGCTTGATATTCACCCTCTTTATAAAGGGGACAAGGCCTTTTCCTCTCAGTCTTAATCGAGTCCGCCTCTCATATCGAGTTCCAACACCCAAAGCTCAGGTTTAGGCGCTTCGGACCTTCAACTATGTCCGGATCCAACCTTCAAGGTCGGTGGATGCCTTCCTCCGTCACAGAGGAGGACATCAAGAAGTTGAGAGAGGCCAGATATCTGACCGCCGAAATTTCGCATCGGCTGCGTGCCCGAGGGCAGGTCGTCCCTACTCCCGAACCCAACGAGAGCGTTGTGTTCGTCTTCCACTTCCTCCGAGGACTAGGCCTTGCTCTGGATCCCTTTGTTTGGGGTCTTATGTTCTATTACGGGCTACATTTTCACGAGCTGGCCCCGGATTCCCTTCTTCACATCTCGACATTTATTGTCGTATGCGAGGCCTTCCTCCGCATTACCCCTCACTTCGGCCTGTGGCTCAAGACCTTCGATGTGAAGCCGAAGATGATCGAGGGGCAGCACGCAGCGTGCGGAGGCGCTTCAATAAGCAAAATTGCTGACACTCCCTGGCCTGAGGGTTACTTCCCAGAGGTGTCCAGATTGTGGCAGCGGGAGTGGTTCTACATCACAGCTCCCAGAAGTGCCAAGTGGGTAGTTGCACCCGCCTTCCGCTCAGCCCCCCCACCACAACTGATGTCATGGATCAGCAGGGGCTGAGCTAGGGTCCAGCCAAGGGCGTGCCAATACTGCAAAGCCATATCTGAGATCTCTTCGGGAGAGATATCAGTCTGGTTATTGTAGTGCAAGTTATGCTAGTCCGTCAAGTCCAGATTTGCAAACGTCGGCCCCTTCGCATGTGGGAATTCAACCCGAAAGGACCGCGAGCTATCCAACATTTCCTCGGCATGACGCACGAAGAGATGTACAAATTGTTCTTCGGACCACAAATAATGTGTCCGGACATCACTGAGGATGCAGGTCTGAGCTGCAATCGCCCGGATACCCAAGTAAGTAGCCCCGCATCCGAACACACTATCCGTTTTATTCATAGAAACATTGCCCTAAAAAAGAAAAACACTATCCGGCCCCCCTCCCTGAGACCTCACCAAATCCCGTGCTAACCAGGATGCTGGAGATCGCGCCTTATCAAGCGCCCTTGGGAGAAGATAAAGGGGGGAACAAGGAGGTTAGCGCCTCCGCGAAGGAGGTTAGCCGGGGAGGAGGGACTGAAACTTCCTCTCCCCAGGGAAGGAAGAGGACCGCCTCCGAGGACCCGGAGACAATGGTCTCCAAACGGGGGAAGAAATCTTCGCCAGAGGATCCTGCCTCGGGGGCTACCCTGGCCGCACTATGCCCTCAAGGGGATCAACCCTCCATCGAGCTGTAAGTAAAAGGGTACATAATAATGAAAATATCTCGCTTTACTTCTGAGGAAAACAACCGAAGCATTTATCTTGCAGTTCAGATCTTAGCCCTTCTCAGCAGAGCTCGTCTTCAGGGGATCTTCTTCCAGAGATGATGGAGAGCGAAACACCTCCCCCTGCCACACCGCCTCACGAGGCGGGCGACCCCGAGGCATCGTCGCGGAGGGTTTCTCCTGATCCGGCAAGGCCAGAAGGTAATCCTATGGCCACCCGAAGTCCTCAGTATCCGGCTCTTGAAGAGAGCAATCAAAAGAGTCCGACATCATCTGGTGTGCGGTCGGACGTACTGAGGGATCTGCTAGAGCAAGCGGCTATCTCAGAAGAGCACCGCACGTTGATGGGTACGGTGATTGAAAGGATTTCGTCCGCCGAAAGCGGGTTGCATGAAGCCTTTGTGAGTCTACTGAAGGGTTTTGAGGTACGTGAAATGATGTACATTTTTGACAGTACCGCACATTTTTAGATGTGCCATGTGTAGATAGTAGCCCCTGAGACTCTGGTTGTCGTCGAAAACGGCAGCAAACAGAGGATCATAGTCCCAGGTAATAACCAGACCGCCTTTATGTGCAGGTGGTTGAAGCTCCGGTGGCTAGCCGGACTGATGGGTTTGCCGAACTAAGGCGGCAGCTGGATGCGGCAGATGCCGACATCGTGCTTGTCAACAAGCGGCTTGACGAGGCACAGGGTCAGTGATTTTTCTGGTGATCGTCACATAGTAAGAGCACCATGATGACAATATCTTTAATATGTTGTGACTGCAGATGGAGCTGCCACCGTGGAGACCCTTCGGGCGGAACTTGCCCAAGCCAAGGAGCACGCAAGGAGCAGCAATACGGCCGCTTTAAAGGCGGTCGAGGGTTTAAGGGCTGAACAGGCCGCACATTACGAGAGCAAAGAAAAAATTGCCAAGATGGCCGTGGAGTTAAAAGATGCCGCTGACTGTTACCGTCTTCTTGAAGAGGAAAACCGGGCGAAGGCGACGGACCTGGAGAAGGCCCAGGTGGCTGCCAAGGAAGCCCGCTCCAAAATTAGAGCGACGAAGGAGGAGCTGAATCAAGCTGCGGATATCGTTTCTGGGAAGCCCTTCTTGTTACAGACTACGTTCGGAGATCCAAAATATGCTCCTCTAGACCGGCTATGGATTTCCGCGGACGAGTACATGGATTTGGCTGCAAGTGCTGCTGATGCGGCCGAGCACTTCAAGGATCAGAAGGGTCCTGAAGTGGAGAAGCTGTTCTGGTCACAGTTTCACGCTCCAGTCCGTCTGCTGTCGCTGAATGAGCGATTGACCGGTTGGGCCGAGCTCCATAGATTATCCGGACTTGCCATGAGGTCCGTAGTGGATCATCTGTGGCCAGGAGGGCCAAGGCCGAATAGCTACTTTAGCTTGGTGCAACAATTACTTGGTGTTGTGCCACACATCGATGCTGTAAAGAGGTCGGCGTGCATAGAGGGCTCGCGGATGGCGCTTGCCCGTGTCAAAACATACTGGGCGGAGATGGATGCCATCACTGTTGCGGCACAGGGTTCGTCCATAGGCCGAGTGGCTGCCGAGCACTACTTTGAAGAAGTTCTTGAAGGCGCTCGTTTGATAGAGGCTCAGTGCTCGAAGAATATTATGTTTAAGTGACATGTATTCCCATTGTAAGAACAATGTTTTATTGAATTTATCAAGGATGTATTTATACTTTTGCCTGAAAGTGCTATGATGCCTCCTGTGCGGCCGTTTATGTATATATGTATATAACCTGAAAGATGACAGTCGTCGGCTTCAGCCCCCACGCATATAATGCGGGGGTGTTCGCAGAAGATGCATGTTCACACTTGATCCAACGTCTTGGTCCATTAAGGAGGTGATAGCGCAGCGAACTAGGCAATTGGACTATAATGCTTTAACACTTTTACTTAGCCAGAGGAGTTTGACAGTGGGGCTACTATATAGCCCCTGGTGGCTCCGCGCTCATCCGGATTCGGGGCGCGTACATGCCTGGCCGGGAAACGGCCCTTCGTAAAGGCGGAGGAATCCCGAAGATTCCGCTAGGTCATCGAGTGGTTGACCAGTCTCACGCTATATCATGACAGTTAGTTTTCGGCTTTCTCTACTGAGGTGCTCGTCTGGATGAACCAAGGCACAATCGCAGTAGTTCTCCTGGTGCCGCCTTAGCCGATAGAGCGGAAAGTAAGGCAGCAAAACACAAGAGCCAGGCAAACCCAACATTTGACCAAAGACATGATTCGGAGCTGATGCATATAAGGCCAAACTCGCGACGCCAAACACTCCCTAGGGTATTCGGTCTTTATGTTGTAAACCGGGTCGAAACAGTGCCCTTTGTAATAAGCCCCTGGTGTCCAGGTATGTGCACTATTTTGACGTGTCCACATGCCAATACGTCAGCATCCTTCTCAATTGTACTAAGAATCCGAGGGATGTGTATCAATAAGAGACAGTAAAAAAGGTTTACGCAGGGTCTTAATCTAAAAAGAATCCTTGGAACGGGTCCCTGCTGCACATCTACGCCTGTGTCTCCGTTGTGCCGTATTCTAGATGGGTGTAGCACGATGGTCATCTGTATCAATTACATATAGCTGTGCTGGACTCGTCCAACCGCGTCCGTGGTCTTAATGACCTGTCAGATGCTTTAGTTGGTGAGGCCGTTTAGTGTGCGGCTGCCAAGGCAGCCGCACGGTCTTCCGCGCGCAAGGAGCGCTCAATATTTCCATTTACTGTAATGATGCCACGTGGACCGGGCATCTTAAGCATGAGAGAAGCGTAATGCAGTATTGGGTTAAAGCGAGCGAAAGCTGCGCGTATGAGTAGTGCTTGATAACCACTTTGGAACGGAGCGATGTGGAACGTTAAATTTTCACTGCGGAAGTTATCGGGAAAGACGAATATAACCTCTAGTAGTAGGGAGCCCGTGCAATGGGCCTCTGGCCCTGGCGTTACTCCTTTAAAGTTAGTATTGCTGCAGCTAATTTTTGTTGGGTCTATCCCCATTTGCGGACTGTGTCCTGATATATCAGGTTTAAACTGCTGCCGCCGTCCATCAGGACTTGTGTGAAGTGGTATCCGTCAATTATTGGGTCTAATACCAAGGCAGCCCATCCTGCACACCGGATACTTGCCGAGTAACCCTGATGGTCAAAGGTGACCGGTTGGGACGACCAGTGGCAGAACTCCGCGGTGATAGGCCCTGGGGCATGTGTCTCTAGGAGTGCCGCTTTGTTTCTCCCCTTTGTCACGTGTAACACGTTTACTGTTTTGACTTCTGGTGAGAATTTCTTCTGTTCCCCAGTGCTTTGCTTGCGAGGCTTGTCCTCGTCTTCGCTTGGTGTATCCTGCCCCTTATGTTCGGCATTGAGCTTGCCGGACTGCTTGAAGACCCAACATTCTCTATGGGTATGATTTGTAGGTTTATCGGGGGTGCTGTGGATCTGACATATTTTATCCAGAATCTTGTTTAGGCTGGACAGTTCATCTCTGTTGCCTTTGGAGGGCAGCTTTTGTTGACCTGGTCGAGAGCTTCTAAATTCGGCGTTTACTGCCGTGCTCTTCGGGCTGTCTTCTTTATTCCGGCGCTTGTTTTTGCTTCTTCGTGGTTTCCCGTTTTCGTCCCTGACTTCAGATGTACTTGGGTTGCTGGTGCTGCATCGGGCTAACCAGCTGTCCTCGCCTGCGCAAAAGCGGGTAACGAGGCTTGTTAATGTTGCCATTGTTCTTGGCTTTTCTTGGCCGAGGTGTCTGGCAAGCCATTTGTCTCGAACGCTGTGCTTAAAAGCTGCTAAGGCGTCGGCGTCTGGGCAGTCGACTATTTGGTTCTTTTTAGTGAGAAACTTGTTCCAAAGCTTTCGGGCTGACTCTCCGGGATGTTGAGTTATATGACTCAAATCGTTTGCATTCGGTGGTCGGACGTAGGTCCCTTGAAAATTTGCCCGAAAAGCGTCTTCGAGCTCTTCCCAGCTTCCAATGGAGTTTTCAGGGAGGCTTTTAAGCCAGTGCCGAGCAGGCCCTTTGAGCTTGAGGGGTAAGTACTTGATGGCGTGGAGATCGTCTCCTCGAGCCATATGGATATGGAGGATGTAGTCCTCAATCCAGATCCCAGGGTCTGTCGTTCTGTAGTACGCCTCTATGTTTACGGGTTTGAATCCCTCTAGAAATTCATGGTCCAGCGCCTCATTGATGAAACACAGGGGGTGTGTGGCACCCCTGTATTTGGGTGTACTGTGGTGTTGGGATGTTTGTTGTGTTGCATTGCGTGCTGGAGCGCGCTTGCGTGGCCCGTAGATGGATCTGGTTGCGCCGTCCTTTTGATGCGAGCCCTCACGCGGATCGCGTACTGGCTTATGTGCGGCGTCGTTTGCCGCTCTACGTTGGCCACGAGGTCGTCTATCCAACCGGATGGCCATTTTGTTTTTTGATTGCGGGGGATCTAAGGCCTCCTCATCGAATTCAGGTAGCAACTTTCGCTTTGGGTAGCTCTTGGTGTGGCGATTACCACCGTATTTCACTGCAGTGTTGAGTACTTCACTCCATCTGATTCTGAGTGTGTCTTGTGTAGCCCTGAGCCTTTGCTTCTGCTTTTTCAGACTCCTCGCAGTGGCGACAAGCCTTTGATGGGTATTCTGTTTCTCCGGGTGCCTGTCCGATGTGATGTCGTCCGGACTGTTATCTTCGATGGAGTCGGGTTGTTCGGTTTGATTCTCCGTGTTGCCGTGGTCGGACGATGGTTCACTGCCGTGTTTGTCATCCGCTGGCTCACCTTGCTCTATCGCTGGGTCTATATGATCGCTGTTTCTACCGAGGCGGGATTTGGAGCGGCTCTTACGCCGCCGCTTTGACTGCTTCTCGAGGGAACAACCCCTCGCTGCGTCCTTCCATTCTTCGTCGTCGTTTTCTTTGGGTGCGTCCACCATGTATACATCATATGATGAAGTGAGCGTCCAGTGCCCTGTGGGCAGTGGTTCCTGTTCGTCTCCTGCATCATCGTCCATGTCGTCGATGTCTTCAGAGTCGAAGTTGAGCATGTCGGTCAAATCGTCGACAGTGGCTACTAAGTGGGTGGTGGGTGGGCGGCGAATTTCTTCGTTATCTGCATCCCAATTCTGTCGGACATGGTTCGGCCAGGGCTCTCCTGACAGAGAGAGAGACCTTAATGAGTTCAGTATGTCGCCGAAGGGAAAGTGCTGAAAGATATCCGCGGAGGTGAACTCCATGATCGGCACCCAGTTGGATTCGATAGGCATGGGCGCAGGCGGTTCGGAGTTCGTGGCCGGGGAAGAATCCGACAGTTTGGCATCACGACTCTCGTGAAGGGTAAGGTCGATACTCGGCTCGATCGCCGATGAGAGTGCGGCCTCTGCGGCGGGGTCTATCCACCCGTCACTGGATGGCGCAATTGGCTCCGATTTGAGGGTCGGAGCGGTCGCCGGTGCGATCTCCCAAACACTGTCCGATGGTAGAGCTAAGTCGTGCTCATCGTGACCGTGCGGCACACTCGGCAAGGGCTCAAATCCGTCGAAGATCAAGTCTCCGTGGATGTCGGCTGTGTAGTTCAAGTTTCCAAATCTGACCTGATATCCAGGGGCGTAGCTCTTGATCTGCTCTAGATGGCCAAGCGAGTTGGCCCGCAGTATGGAGCCGCCGAATACAAAGATCTGTCCGAGGAGAAAAGTCTCACCATGGACTGCATCGCTATCGATGATCGAAGGAGCCATCAAGCCTAATGATGACGACACAGAGGAACTCTCAATGAAAGCACCAATGTCGGTGTCAAAACCGGTGGATCTCGGGTAGGGGGTCCCGAACTGTGCATCTAAGGTGGATGGTAACAGGAGGCAGGGGACACGATGTTTTACCCAGGTTCGGGCACTCTTGATGGAGGTAAAACCCTATGTCCTGCTTGATTATTCTTGATAATATGAGTAGTACAAGAGTTGATCTACCACGAGATCAGAGAGGCTAAACCCTAGAAGCTAGCCTATGGTATGATTGTATGTTGTCCTATGGACTAAAACCCTCCGGTTTATATAGACACCGGAGGGGGATAGGGTTACACATAGTCGGTTACAAGGAAGGAGATCTACATATCTGTATTGCCAAGCTTGCCTTCCACGCCAAGGAGAGTCCCATCCGGACACGGGACGAAGTCTTCAATCTTGTATCTTCATAGTCCAACAGTCCGGCCAAAGGATATAATCCGGCTGTCCGGATACCCCCTAATCCAGGACTCCCTCACCCCCCCAAAGTATGGTAGCTCCATTATCAGATAAGAACACCATGTGCAAAGTTTGGGAGTGAGTCTTGCATGTTAATACCAAAAAGGAACAAGGTGGGTTAAAACCCATATAATAATAATAGCAATATGTATTTAAGCCTTGCAATAATAAAAATGTTGTTGTGATAAATATGTTGATGTTAAGTTAATGCAACATGGCGATAGCATGATTCATGATGATGGTGAAAAACAAAATAACATGCAAAATTGGTTAGGGTATTACTCTCGGTTGGTATGGATGGAAGATCAGCTACGACATGTGTCTTGATGTTGTGGTTCAACTCCTTGAACAAACCCGTCATATCAAACTTGGTAAGCGTCCGACGGGCAACCAACCTTCTGTTGACGAGTTTCTATGAACAATGAAGCCAGAGCGAGGTGGTAAGGAAACTATTGACTTTGAATACCAAATGTTATGTGCCACGAGGAAGGTGGATTTTGCTTGATTCTCTCTAGATGCATATGAGGCTTGATCTTAGTTACAAGCCGCATACAAGCATAGTTGTGCTAAGAAAGATATCAAGAAGGAGAAAGTAGATCGAGAGCCTAGATGGGACGTAGGTAGTTGTTCTCAGTGTAGGTTTCGACGAACCCTTTGGTAGGGTACCACGACTAGCCGGGAAGTCTGGATGGGAAACAGGACACTGATTACCTAGGCTCAAGCCCTCCCGGTGGAGGTAAAATCCCACTCATGCTCGTGTTTATATTGACTGGATGGGGTACAATGAGTACAAGGTAGATCACAATGATTGTAGGTATACTGTAGGTTTTTTATTGTCTCTCTATCGACTAGCCCTACCCCATGTTATTAAGGATTTCGAGGCTAGGGTTTACAGGGATCCTAGTTGGCATCTAAGGCGGTGGAGGAGTCCCCCTGGATGTCAGCTTCCTTGGATTGTTCTCCAAGTACTCTAGGACCTTCCCTTGATAGGGCCCATAGGCCAGGATGATAGCCCAGGGCACATACCGACCTTGGGGGGCTGGGGACGGCTTGATGGACCGACGTCCAATGACTCGAGGCCTAACTGACCCATAACACCGCCAGCCACCAAGCCGTTGCCGTGATCGATCTTCGATGCTTCTCCCTTTCAGATCTACTTACGTGACGGCGGCTACCCACTAGCTTCCAGTGACCATGGCGTAGGGATCTTCATGTATTTTCCTCATACTTGGGCTTCACAAGGTGTGGGCTCTTTTTTCTTTTGGGCATATTCTTAGGTAGTAGCAGTAATGGTAACAAAACGAGAGTGGAGTTTTGGCACATGGGAGCATGTGCTCCTGGATTTGGAAATGTATTTTAAACATATTTTGAAATGTCAAAAAATTCTGACAAAATGATTCTTGATATGTCCATTTTGCATCATGCTTTTATATTCATATTTTTTGCATTATGGGCTGTTATTACACATTATATCACAATACTTATGCCTTTTCTCTCTTATTTTATAAGGTTTACATGAAGAGGGAGAATACAGGCAGCTGGAATTCTGGACTGGAAAAGGATCAAATATTAGAGACCTATTCTGCACAACTCCAAAAGTCCTGAAACTTCACAGAGAATATTTTTGGAATATACAGAAACTATTGGGCGAAGAAAGCACCAGAGGGGGGCCACATGCCATCCACAAGGGTGGAGGTCGCGCCCCCTACCTTGTGGGCCAGCTGGCAGGCCCCCGATGCCCATCTTCTGCTATATGGTGTGTTTTGACCTCGAAAAAATTAGAAGGAAGCTTTCGGGAGGAAACGCCACCGTCTCGAGGTGCAACTTGGGCAGAACCAATCTAGGGCTCCGGCGGAGCTGTTTTGCCAGGGAAGCTTCCCTCTCGGAGGGGGAAATCATTGTCATCATCATCATCACCAACGATCCTCTTATCAAGAGGGGTTCAATCTCCATCAACATCTGCACCAGCACCATCTCCTCTCAAACCCTAGCTCATCTCTTGTATCCGATCTTTGTCTCGAAACCTCATATTGGTACCCGTGGGTTGCTAGTAGTGTTTATTACTCCTTGTAGTTGATGCTAGTTGGTTTATTCGATGGAAGATCATATGTTCAGATCCTTAATGACAATTAATACTCCTCTGATTATGAACATGAATATGCTTTGTGAGTAGTTATGTTTGTTCTTGGGGACATGGGAGAGGTCTTGTTATAAGTAATCATGTGAATTTGGTATGTGTTTGATATTTTGATGAGATGTATGTTGTCTTTCCTCTAGTGGTGTCATGTGAACGTCGACTACATGACACTTCACCATGATTTGGGCCTAGGGGAAGGCATTGGGAAGTAATAATAGATGATGGGCTGCTAGAGTGACAGAAGCATAAACCCTAGTTGATGCGTTGCTTCGTAAGGGGATGATTTGGATCCATATGTTTCATGCTATGGTTAGATTTATCTTAATTCTTCTTTTGTAGTTGCGGATGCTTGCGAGAGGGATTAATCATAAGTGGTAGGATTGTCCAAGGAAGGGCAGCACCCAAGCACCAGTCCACCCATATATCAAATTATCAAAGTAACGAACGCGAACACTACAAAAAAAAGACACATCCGTGACATTTCGGGCCGAACGAATTTTTTTTCTGTCATGCTTATGACACTTCTATGACAATAAACATGACAAAACCCGGTATCATCATAGATGTGGTGGGCTTCTACTTCTATGACAAAAAATCATGACAGAAAATGGGCTTTTCATTCTGGGCGGGCCGGAGACGCAACTGCATGACATTCTTTGGGCCGTCCATGATAGAAAAAACCATGGTAGAACCGAGGGCGAGGAAAATATCCGGGGAGTTCCCGGTTACGGTGGGTGGTCGGGGGCCGAGCGACGCGCGTTTCTCTCGTACATACGCGCGTGTGTGCGAGGCGTTGGTGAAGGAAATATGCCCTAGAGGCAATAATAAAGTTGTTATTTATATTTCCTTATATCATGATAAATGTTTATTATTCATGCTAGAATTGTATTAACCATAAACTTAGTACATGTGTGAATACATAGACAAACAGGGTGTCACTAGTATGCCTCTACTTGACTAGCTCGTTTAATCAATGATGGTTATGTTTCCTAACCATAGACATGAGTTGTCATTTGATTAACGGGATCACATCATTAGAGAATGATATGATTGACTTGACCCATCCGTTAGCTTAGCACGATGATCGTTTAGTTTGTTGCTATTGCTTTCTCCATAACTTATACATGTTCCTATGACTATGAGATCATGCAACTCCCGAATACCGGAGGAACACTTAGTGTGCTATCAAACGTCACAACATAACTGGGTGATTATAAAGATGGTCTACAGGTGTCTCCGATGGTGTTTGTTGAGTTGGCATAGATCAAGATTAGGATTTGTCACTCCGATTGTCGAAGAGGTATCTCTGGGCCCTCTCGGTAATACACATCACTATAAGCCTTGTAAGCAATGTGACTAATGAGTTAGTTACGGGATGATGCATTACAGAACGAGTAAAGATACTTGCCGGTAACGAGATTGAACTAGGTATTGAGATACCGACGATCGAATCTCGGGCAAGTAACATACCGATGACAAAGGGAACAACGTATGTTGTTGTGCGGTTTGACAGATGAAGATCTTCATAGAATATGTAGGAATCAATATGAGCATCCAGGTTCCGCTACTGGTTATTGATCGGAGATGAGTCTCGGACATGTCTACATAGTTCTCGAACCCGTAGGATCCGCACGCTTAACATTCAGTGACGATCGGTATTATGAGTTTGTGTGTTTTGATGTACCGAAGGTAATTCCGAGTCCCGGATATGATCACGGACATGACAAGGAGTCTCGAAATGGTCGAGACATAAAGATTTATATATTGGACGACTATATTCGGACACCAGAGTGTTTCAGGTGATTTTGGAGAAAACTGGAGTGCTGGAGGTTTACCGGAACCCCCCCGGGGGGAACTAATGGGCCACATGGGCCTTAGTGGAGAGAGAGGGCCGGCCAGGGTAGGCCATGTGCCCCCTCCCCCTCTAGTCCGAATTGGACTAGGGAAGGGGCCCGTCGCCCCCCTTTCCTCTCCCTCTCCTCCTTCCTTTCCCCCTCCCAGTAGGATTAGGAAAAGGGGAGTCCTACTCCTGGCGCGCCCCAAGGGGCGGCCGGCCTCCCCTTGCTCCTTTATATACGGGGGTAGGGGGGCACCCTAGAACACACAAATTGATCATTGATCTCTTAGCCGTGTGCGGTGCCCCCCTCCACCATAATCCACCTCAGTCATATCGTCGTAGTGCTTAGGCGAAGCCCTACGGCGATAGCTTCATCATCACCGTCATCATGCTGTCGTGCTGACGAATCTCTCCCTCGACACTCAGCTAGATCGAGAGTTCGTGGGACGTCACCGAGCCGAACGTGTGCAGATCATGGAGGTGTCGTACTTTCGGTACTAGGATCGGTCAGATCATGAAGACGTACGACTACATCAACCGCGTTGTCATAACGCTTCCGCTTACGGTCTACGAGGGTACATCGACAACACTCTTCCCCTCTTGTTGCTATGCATCAACATGAGAGATCTTGCGTGTGCGTAGGATTTTTTTTGAAATTACTACATTTCCCAACAGTAGTATCAGATTCAGGTTTATGCGTAGATGTTATATGCATGAGTAGAACACAAAGGAGTTGTGGGCATGGGTATATACATATTGCTTGCCATCACTAGTTGATTCTTGATTCAGCGGTATTGTTGGATGAAGCGTCTCAGACCAACATTATGCGTACGCTTACGCGAGACTGGTTCTACCGACGTGCTTCGCACACAGGTGGCTAGTAGGTTTCCGTTCCTCCAACTTTAGTTGAATCGGATTCAATGAACAGGGTTCTTTCTGAAGATCAAAAAGCAATCACTATACCGCGTTGTGGTTTTTGATGCGTAGGTAAGAACGGTTCTTGCTAAGCCCATAGCAGCCACATAAAACTTGCAACAACAAAGTAGAGGACGTCTAACTTGTTTTTGCAGGGCATGTTGTGATGTGATATGTTCAAGACGTGATTATATAAAATTGTTGTATGAGATGATCATGTTTTGTTAAATTTATCAGCAACTGGTAGGAGCCTAATGGTAGTCTCTTTATTGCATAAGATGCAAGCGCCATATTATTGCTTTACTTCATCACTATGCGATAGCAATAGTTGCGAAAGCAATAGTTGGCGAGACGACCATGTGACGACACATTGATAAAGATCAAGATGATGGATATCATGGTGTCATGCCGGTGATGATGGAGATCATGGCGGTACTTTAGAGATGGAGATCAAAGGCGCAAGATGATGATGGCCATATCATGTCACATATTTTGATTGCATGTGATGTTTACCTTTTATGCATCTTATTTTGCTTAGTTCGGCGGTAGCATTATAAGATGATATCTCACTAAATTTCAAGGTATAAGTGTTCTCCCTGAGTATGCACCGTTGCTACAGTTCGTCGTGCCGAGACACCACGTGATGATCGGGTGTGATAAGCTCTATGTTCACATACAACGGGTGCAAGCCAGTTTTGCACACGTGGAATACTCGGGTTAAACTTGACAAGCCTAGCATATGCAGATGTGGCCTCGGAACACTAAGACCGAAAGGTCGAGCGTGAATCATATAGTAGATATGATCAACATAGTGATGTTCACCATTGAAAACTACTCCATCTCACGTGATGATCAGAGATGGTTTAGTTGATATGAATCACATGATCACTTAGATGATTAGAGGGATGTCTATCTAAGTGGGAGTTCTTAAGTAATATGATTAATTGAACTTAAATTTATCATGAACTTAGTCCTGATAGTATTTGCATATCTATGTTGTAGATCAATTGCTCGCCTATAGCTTCCCCGTTTTATTATGATATGTTCCTAGAGAAAACTATGTTGAAAGATGTTAGTAGAAATGATGCAGATTGGATCCATGATCTGAGGATTATCCTTATTGCTGCATAGAAAAATTATGTCATTGATGCACCGCTAGGTGACAGAACTATTGCAGGAGCAGATGTAGACGTTATGAACATTTTGACAAGCTCGGTATGATGACTACTTGATAGTTAAGTGCACCATGCTTTACGGCTTAGAACCAGGACTTCAAATATGTTTTGAATGCCACGGAGCATATAAGATGTTCCAAGAGTTGAAATTGGTATTTCATACTCATGCCCGTGTCAAGAGGCATACGACCTCTGGCAGTACTTTGCCTACAAGATGGAGGAGAATAGCACAACCAGTGAGCATGTGCTCAGATTGTTTGGGTACTACAAATTGCTTGAATCAAGTGGGAGTTAATCTTCCAGATAAGATAGTAATTGACAAAAGTTCTCTAGTCACTATCACCAAGTTACTAGACCTTCGTGATGAACTATAATATGCAAGGGATGACGAAAAACAATTCCCAAGCTCTTGGCGATGTTAAAATCGGCGAAGATAGAAATCAAGAAGAGTATCAAGTTTTGATGGTTGACAAGACCACTAGTTTCAATAAAAATGGCAAAGGGAAGAAGGGGAACTTCAAGAAGACCGGTAAGCAAGTTGCTGCTCAAGTGAAGAAGGCCAAGTCTGGACCTAAGCCTGAGACTAAGTGCTTCTACTGCAAAAGGGACTGGTCACTGGAAGCGGAACTGCCCCAAGTATTTGGTGGATAAGAAGGATGGCAAAGTGAACAAAGGTATATTTGATATACATGTTATTGATGTGTACTTTACTAGTGTTTATAGCAACCCCTCAGTATTTGATACTAGTTTAGTTGCTAAGATTAGTAACTCAAAACAGGAGCTGCAGAATGAACAGAGACTAGTTAAGGGTGAAGTGACGATGTGTGTTGGAAGTGGTTCCAAGATTGATATGATCATCATCGCACACTCCCTATACTTTCGGGATTAGTGTTGAACCTAAATAAATGTCATTTGGTGTTTGCGTTGAGCATGAATATGACTTGATCATGTTTATCGCAATATGGTTATTCATTTAAAGTCAAAGAATAATTGTTGTTCTATTTACATGAATAAAACCTTCTATGGTCATGCACTCAATATAAATTGTTTATTGAATCTCGATCGTAGTGATACACATATTCATAATATTGAAGCCAAAAGATGCAAAGTTAATAATGATAGTGCAACTTATATGTGGCACTGTTGTTTAGGTCATATTGGTGTAAAGCGCATGAAGAAACTCCATGCTGATGGACTTTTGGAATCACTTGATTCTTGCGAACCATGCCTCATGGGCATGATGATTAAGACTCCGTTCTTCAGAACAATGGAGCGAGCAACTGACTTATTGGAAATAATACATAGTGATGTATGCAATCCGATGAGTGTTGAGGCTCGCGGCGGGTATCGTTATTTCCTGACCTTCACATATAAGTTGAGCAGATATGGGTATATCTACTTGATGAAACATAAGTCTGAAACATTTGAAAAGTTTAAAGAATTTTAGAGTGAAGTGGAAAATCATCGTAACAAGAAAATAAAGTTTCTGCAATCTGATCATGGAGGAGAGTATTTGAGTTACGAGTTTGGTCTTCATTTGAAACAATGCGGAATAGTTTCACAACTCACGCCACCTGGAACACCACAGCATAATGGTGTGTCTGAACGTCATAACCATACTTTATTAGATATGGTGCGATCTATGATGTCTCTTACCGATTTATCACTATCATTTTGGGGTTATGCATTAGAGACAGCTGCATTCATGTTAAATAGGGCGCCATCTAAATCCGTTGAGACGACACCATATGAATTGTGGTTTAGCAAGAAACCTAAGCTGTCGTTTCTTAAAATTTGGGGCTATGATGCTTATGTGAAAAAGTTTCAACCTGATAAGCTCAAACCCAAATCGGAGAAATGCGTCTTCATAGGATACCCAAAGGAAACTGTTGGTACACCTTCTATCAGAGATCCGAAGGCAAGATATTCATTGCAAAGAATGGATCCTTTCTAGAGAAGAAGTTTCTCTCAAAAGAAGTGAGTGGGAGGAATGTAGAATTTGATGAGTTAATTATACCTTCTCCCGAATTGGAAAGTAGTTCATCACAGAAATCAGTTCTAGTGATTCCTACAACAATTAGTGATGAAGTTAATGATGATGATCATGAAACTTCAGATCAAGTTACTACCGAACCTCGTAGGTCAGCCAGAATATGTTTCGCACCAGAGTGGTACGGTAATCCTATTTTGGAAGTCATGTTACTAGACCATGATGAACCTACGAACTATGAGGAAGCGATGATGAGCCCAGATTCCGCGAAATGGCTTAAGGCCATGAAATCTGAGATGGGATCCATGTATGAGAACAAAGTATGGACATTGATTGACTTGCCCGATGATCGGTGAGCCATTTAAAATAAATGGATCTCCCAGAGGAAGACGGAAGCTGATAGTAGTATTACTATCTACAAAGCTCGAATTTTTGAAAAAGGTTTTCGACAAGTTCAAGATGTTGACTATGATGAGATTTTCTCACTCATAGCGATGCTTAAGTCTGTCCGAATCATGTTAGCAATTGCCACAATTTATGAAATCTGGCAAATGGATTCCAAAACTGCATTCCTTAATGAATTTATTAAAGAAGAGTTGTATATGATGCAACAAGAAGGTTTTGTCGATCCAAAAGGTGCTAAAAAAGTGCGCAAGCTCCAGCGATCCATTTATGGACTGGTGCAAGCCTCTCAGAGTTGGAATATATGCTTTGATAGTGTGATCAAAGCATATGGTTTTATACAGACTTGCGGTGAAGCCTGTATTTACATGAAAGTGAGTGGGAGCACTACAACATTTCTGATAAGTATATGTGAATGACGTATTGTTGATCGGAAATAATGTTGAATTTTCTAGAAAGCATAAAGGAATGTTTGAAAGGAGTTTTTCAAAGAAAGACCTCGGTGAAGCTACTTACATATTGAGCATCAAGATCTATAGAGATAGATCAAGACGCTTGATAAGTTTTTTCAATGATTACATACCTTGACAAGATTTTGAAGTAGTTCAAAATGGAACAGTCAAAGCAGGAGTTCTTGCATGTGTTGCAAGGTGTGAAGTTGAGTAAAGACTCAAAACTCGACCACGGCATATAATAGAAAGAGAATGAAAAGTCATTCCCTATGCCTCAGTCATAGGTTCTACAAAGTATGCTCTGCCGTGTACCAGACCTATTGTGTACCTCACCATAAGTTTGGCAAGAGGGTACAATAGTGATCCAGGAGTGGATCACTGGACACGAGTCAAAAATATCCTTAGTGGAATAAGGAAATGTTTCTCGGTTATGGAGGTGACAAAGAGTTTGTCGTAAAGAGTTACGTCGATGCAAGCTTTGACACCGATCTGGATGACTCTAAGTCTCGATCTATATACATATTGAAAGTGGGGGCAATTAGCTAGAGTAGCTCTGTGCAAAGCATTGTAGACATAGAAAATTTGCAAAATACATACGGCTCTGAATGTGGCAGACCCGTTGACTAAATTTCTCTCAGAAGCAAAACATGATCACTCTTTGGGTGCTAATCACACAGCGATGTGAACTAGATTATTGACTCTAGTAAGCCCTTTGGGTATTAGTCACATGGAGATGTGAACTATTGGCATTAAATCACATGACGATGTGAACTAGATTATTGACTCTTGTGGAAGTGGGAGACTGAAGGAAATATGACCTAGAGGCAATAATAAAGTTGTTATTTATATTTCCATATATCATGATAAATGTTTATTATTCATGCTAGAATTGTATTAATCGGAAACTTAGTACATGTGTGAATACATAGACAAACAGAGTGTCACTAGTATGCCTCTACTTGACTAGCTCATTGAATCAATGATGGTTATGTTTCTTAACCATAAATATGAGTTGTCATTTGATTAACGGGATCACATCATTAGAGAATGATGTGATTGACTTGACCCATCCGTTAGTTTAGCACGATGATCGTTTAGTTTGTTGCTATTGCTTTCTCCATAACTTATACATGTTCCGATGACTATGAGATCATGCAACTCCCGAATACCGGAGGAGCACTTAGTGTGCTATCAAATGTCACAACGTAACTGGGTGACTATAAATATGCTCTACAGGTGTCTCCGATGGTGTTTGTTGAGTTGGCATAGATCGAGATTAGGATTTGTCACTCCGAGTATCGGAGAGGTATCTCTGGGCCCTCTCGGTAATACACATCACCATAAGCCTTGCCAGTAATGTGACTAATGAGTTAGTTACGGGATGATGCATTAGGAAACGAGTAAAGAGACTTGTCAGTAACGAGATTGAACAAGGTATTGAGATACCGACGATCGAATCTCGGGCAAGTAACATACCGATGACAAAGGGAACAACGTATGTTGTTGTGCGGGTTAACCGATGAAGATCTTCGTACAATATGTAGGAACCAATATGAGCATCCAGGTTCCGCTATTGGTTATTGACCAGAGATGAGTCTCAGTCATGTCTACATAGTTCTCGAACCCGTAGGGTCCGCACGCTTAACATTCGGTGACGATCGGTATTATGAGTTTGTGTGTTTTGATGTACCAAAGGTAGTTCGGAGTCCCAGATATGATCGTAGACATGACGAGGAGTCTCGAAATGGTCGAGACATAATGATTGATATATTGGACGGTTATATTCGGACACCAGAACTGTTCCGGGTGATTTCGGAGAAAAACGGAGTGCAGGAGGGTTACCGGAACCTCCCCCCCTCGGGGGAACTTATGGGCCACATGGGCCTTAGTGGAGAGAGAGAGGGCCGGCCAGGGCAGGCCGTGCTCCCCCTCCCCCTCCTGTCCGAATTGGACTAGGGAAGGGGGGCACCCCCCTTTCCTTCTCCCTCTCCTACTTCCTTTCCCCCTCCTAGTAGGACTAGGAAAAGGGGAGTCCTACTACTATTAGGAGGAGGACTCCTCCTCTCCTAGCGTGCCCCAAGGGCCGGCCGGCCTCCCCCTTGCTCCTTTATATACAGGGGAAGGGCACCCTAGAACACACAAGTTGATCATTGATCTCTTAGCCGTGTGTGGTGCCCCCCTCCAACATAATCGACCTCGGTCATATCGTCGTAGTGCTTAGGCGAAGCCCTACACCGGTAGCTTCATCATCACCGTCATCACGCTGTCGTGCTGACGAAGCTCTCCCTCGACACTCAGCTGGATCTTCATGGGACGTCACCGATCCGAACGTGTGCGGATCGTGGAGGTGCCGCACTGTAGCGACCAGACCTCAAACGGTCTGATCTCTGTGCTCCGGTGTCATCCTTGGATCAGTAATGCTAACACCACACAGTACTTGGAGGATTTATAGCAGAGTAGCAATCACACACTTATTACATCGAGTGTCTCCATAGAGAACTTATTACAAATAAATATGGCTTAAGGCCATCTAATAACGATAATAGCGGAAGGCTTGGAAGATAAGTGAGTCCATCAACTCCAACAGCATCACTGAGTATAGAACCACGACCTAAAAACTCCTTAATCGTCGTCTGAAAAGTCTACAACATTAACGTTGCAGCCCGAAACGGGTCAGCACATGGAATATGCTGGCAATGTAACACATAGAGAGTAATGGAATGAAACAGCTATCCTATATGCATGTTTGGCTGGTGGAAAGCTCTATGGTTACAGTTTTGCGTAAAGCCAATTTTTCCCTACTTCAAAGGAATAAATTTATTTAACTATCATGGTAGTTGTTAAACATTGAGAATGGTTCACATCATTCTCAATCCCAATTAAGCATCATCGTTAAACATAACCCAGCAAAATTAATTTTTAGTAACATGTTGAGATTCACATGATAATCCAAGTACTAGATACTCAAGATGTCCATAACCGGGGACACGGCTAACCATGATTAGTTTATTACACTCTGCAGAGGTTTGCGCACTTTTCCCCACAAGACTCGATCGCCTCCGTTTGGTTTCGTGCACTATATGGTGTTTGAGAAGACGGATGACCGAGACATAGTCTTTCAGAAGCGCTAGCACCTTACGATCGGGTAGACCGTACGACCTACATCCCCTACATCTACTAGTCTACCACTGTAAGAGTTCGCACGACTTAGTCAACTATGCTAGAGCCCATAATAGCTTGTGGCTACACACGGAAGTTTCTAGTATGAATAGTCTCATGATCCCTTTGAGCCTGGGTGGCGGTCCAAAAGAAAACAGGCAAGTCCTGGAATACCCAAGTGCCTCAATCCACCCAGATGTGTGTTTAAGTTGCCACCTTAGATAAACCATTAATTAGTAAACTCACATCTGTCATGGATATCACTCACCCAATCCACGTCTACTAGCATAGCATGGCATAATAAGCAAACGTAGAAGTAACTCCCAAAGGTTTGATAATAAACAGGTAATAGGTACTACCTCATCTACTTCCTATCCCACAATTTAATTAGATCCTAATCATGCAACGTGTAAGGATTGATCTAATGCAATAAAACTGGGTAGTAGAAAAGGTATGATCAAAGTGTTACTTGCCTTGCTGATAATCCGCGAAACCTAACGATTCGAAGTAACAGGCGGCGCACTCCGGGTATTCTATCGCAGACAAACAAACAAGCATACAATAAGCACTCATCTAATGCACAGGTAAAACTCAAATAAGAGATCTAACCAGAAGGTTCAACTTAAGAACTCCGGTTGGCAAAAAAATCAAATCGAAGGAAGCAACGAAAGTCAAACGGCGAAAGAAAACAACTTCGTTCTAGTAATCTGGATGTAGGGCAAATTTTATAGTAGCAAAATCTTGTTTAAGTTGGTTAAACGGATAGAGGGTTTTGAGACAAAACTTTAGGCGCTTGAATCGCCTGATTCCGATAAACGTGCGAAAAGTTATACTAAAACGAAAATCGAATCAGGAATCGCGATCAGAAAAATCGCGCATTTAATCCGAGAAAAAGAAAAACGATGAACGCTCGCTAGAATGAACGAACGTACGAACGCTCACTATTTAAATAAACCGAAAAAACCGATCTATTTAAGAAAACCGAAACTAAAAAAACGACGGAAAAACCGAACTAATTTATTTAAAAAAACCGATGGCACGGAAGTCGAGGCGGCGGCGAACCTCGGAGGCGGCGGCGGCGCAGGCGGGCGGCGGTGGCGGCGCAGGCGGGCGGCGGCGGCGGCACGGGGCGGGAGCGGCGGCGCGGGCGGCGGCTAGGGTTTCTCCCGGGGGGGCTGGGCCGGCTTTTAAAGCCTGCCGGGCCAGAGTCCCGGACGGACACGGCCCGGTTAGGTCGGTTCATTTTTTTTAATTATTCCGCTTGGAAGAAAAATAAAAATAAATACTAAACGGACTCCAAAAATTCCGAAATAAATTTTCACGGGCTTCTAAAATCAAGCGGCACAAGGTGAACATTTATTTGGGACCTAAATGCAATTTTGAAAAACACACATTTTTCCTAAATTCAAATAAAAACACCGAAAAACTCCAAAATAAAATATTATTCGATTTTATTATTAAATCCTCAATATTTCTTTATTTTGGGAAAGTCATTTTATTCCCTCTCTCATATTTTTGTAATAGAAATAATTGATGATAAAATAAATAAAATCAAATGATCCTATTCTCAAAATTTGAGAAAACTCAAATATGAAAATAACGAAATCCCCAACTCTCTCCGTGGGTCATTGAGTTGCGTAGAATTTCTAGGATCAACCAAAATGCAAAATAAAGTATGATATCCAATGATGATCTAATGTATAACATTCCAAATTGAAAATTTGGGATGTTACAAACCTACCCCCCTTAAGATGAATCTCGCCCTCGAGATTCGGGTTGGATAGAAAATAGGTGAGGGTGGTCCTTGAGCAAATCTTCCTCTCGTTCCCAGCTGGCTTCATCCTCCGTGTGGTGGCTCCACTGAACCTTGCAAAACTTGATAACCTTGCTGCGAGTAACTCGGCTGGCAAACTCGAGGATCTTAACTGGTTTCTCCTCGTAGGTCAAATCGTTATCCAACTGAATAGTTTCCAATGGCACTGTGTCTCTCAAGGGTATGTTAGCCATCTTCGCGTGACATTTCTTTAACTGAGAAACGTGGAACACATCATGAACTCCTGACAATCCTTCGGGAAATTCCAACTTGTAGGCCACTTCTCCCATACGCTCCAAAACTCGATATGGTCCTACAAATCGTGGCGCTAACTTCCCTTTAACTCCAAAACGCTTTGTTCCTCAAAGTGGAGATACTCGAAGATAAGCTCTATCTCCGACTTTGTAAACTGTCTCCTTGCGTTTAGAATCTGCATAACTCTTCTGTCTGGACTGGGCTACCTTGAGCCTATCGCGAATCTACTTCACCTTCTATTCAGACTCTTTGATCAAGTCAGGTCCAAACAACTGGCGGTTTCCAACTTCGTCCCATGACAACGGTGTCCTGCACCTCCTTCCGTACAAGGCTTCAAAAGGGGCCATCTTTAAACTGGTTTGATAACTGTTGTTGTAAGAGAACTCTGCATATGGCAAATTATCATCCCAACTAGATCCGTAATCTAGCGCACAAGCTCTCAGCATATCCTCCAAAATCTGATTGACTCTCTCGGTCTGTCCATCTGTCTGTGGATGAAAAGCTATACTGAATTCTAGCCTGGTACCCAAAGTTTCGTGTAACTGCTTCCAGAACTTTGAGGTAAACTGGGTTCCTCTATCTGATACGATACTCCTCGGAACTCCATGCAAACATACGATCCTGGTCATGTATATCTTTGCCAACTTAGCACTGGTGTAAGTGGTCTTTACCGGGATGAAATGAGCTACTTTTGTCAATCGATCAACTACAACCCAAATCGAGTCATAGCCTGAACGAGTCCTGGGCAATCCTGTGATAAAATCCATGCCTAGCTTATCCCACTTCCATTCCGGTATCGGCAATGGTTGTAACAATCTTGCTGGCTTCTGATGCTCTGCCTTTACTCTCTGACATACATCACAAACTGCTACATACTCCGCAATATCCTTCTTCATTCCGGTCCACCAAAAAATATCCTTCAAATCCAAATACATCTTGGTATTTCCTGGGTGAATCGAATATGGTGAATCATGTGCCTCTTGCAGAATCAACTTCCTAATCTCCGGGTCATTAGGCACGTAAACGCGGTCTTCAAACCATAGGGTGTCGTGCTCATCCTCACGAAATCCTTTAGCTTTTCCTTTGCTCAGTTTCTCCTTTATAGCGGCAATCTCTTTGTCAGTTTTCTGAGCTTCCCTGATTCTATCCATCAAAGTTGACTGAATCTCCAATGCTGCTACATAGCCTCTCGGAACTATTTCCACACATAGTTCACGAAGATTTTCTGCTAACTCCTTGGGTATTTCTCCCGTCATTAACGTATTGACATGGCTCTTACGGCTTAATGCGTCAGCTACTACATTAGCCTTTCCAGGGTGATAATGCAATTTCATATCATAATCCTTGATAAGCTCCAACCATCTCCTTTGTCTGAGATTCAACTCCTTCTGGATGAAAATGTACTTCAAACTCTTATGATCCGTGTACACCTCACAATGATTTCCAATGAGGAAATGCCTCCATGTTTTTAAAGCATGCACTACGGCTGCTAACTCCAAATCATGCGTGGCATAATTTAACTCATGAGGCTTCAGTTGTCTTGAGGCATATGAAACAACTCTCCCTTCCTGCATAAGCACTGCTCCAAGTCCTCGACGTGAAGCATCGCAATACACCTCATAATCTTTGGTCTGGTCTGGCAAAATCAATACTGGTGAGGTAACCAAACGTTTCTTCAACTCCTGGAAACTAGCCTCACATTCCTCCGTCCATATGAACTTGGTATCTTTTTTAACAACTCAGTCATAGGCTTCGCAATCTTTGAGAAATTCTCAATAAATCTCCGGTAGTATCCTGCGAGTCCAAGGAAACTCCGGATCTCTCCAACTGTTGTTGGGGCTTCCCACTTGGTCACGGTATCAACTTTAGTGGGATCAACTGCTATACCTTCTCCAGATATAACGTGTCCGAGGAATCCTACTTCCTTCAACCAAAACTCACATTTGCTGAACTTGGCATATAATTGATGTTCTCTGAGCTTTCCAAGTACCAAACGCAAATGCTCCTTATGCTCCTCTTCATTCTTCGAATAAACCAGGATATCATCAATGAACACTATGGCGAACTTATCCAAAAACTCCATAAACACTTTGTTCATCATGTTCATAAAATAGGCAGGTGCGTTAGTCAGAGTAAATGACATAACGGTATACTCATACAGCCCGTACCTAGTGGTAAAAGCTGTCTTAGGTATATCATGTTCTCAAATCTTCAACTGGTGGTACCCTGATCGCAGATCGATCTTGGAAAATACCTTAGCTCCTTGCAATCGATCAAACAGATCGTTGATCATTGGTAGTTGGTACTTGTTCTTGATCGTTACTTCATTCAATCCTCGATAATCAACAACCATCCTTAACAATCCATCCTTCTTCTCCACTAGAAGTACTGGCGATCCCCAAGGCGAAGAACTTGGGCGAATATATCCTTTATCCAGTAACTCCTTAATCCGCTTCTTAATTTCCACCAAATCCTTTGCTGGCATCCTATATGGTCTCTTTGATATTGGCCCTGTGCCTGGCAATAGCTCAATCAAAAACTCAATATCTCTATCCGGTGGCATGCCTGGCAACTCCTCTGGAAATACTTCAGGAAAATCCCTTACCACTGGTACTTCCTCCTGCACAGCTCCTGTTAGGCAATTTACTTGAGTCCTCTTTGGCACATGCCAGGATACATACTTGATCCTTCTCCCTTCTGGGGTGGTAAGCAAAATTGACTTACTAGCACATTCAATATTCCCTTCATACTTTGATAACCAATCCATGCCTAATATCACATCCAATCCTTGGGATTCCAATACTATTAGGTCTGAGGGAAAAACATAGTTACCAATCCTTAATGGTAACCAATCACACCATAGACTAGCCATATACTCTGCTCCAGGCGAGGTTACTAACATGGGTGACCTAAGGGCTTGGGTTGATAGGTTATACTTATCCACAAATCACCTTGAGATGTATGAATGCGATGCACCAGTATCAAAAAGAACGAGTGCAGTAAATGACTTAACCAAAAACTTACCTATTACTGCATCGGGCTGAGCTTCAACCTCCTCCACGCTAACGTGGTTCACCTGTCCCCTGTTGAAAGGGTTCGGCTTCTTCCCAGAACTTCCATTGCCATTTTGGCCTTCAGGACATTCATTGGCATAATGTCCGGTCTTTCTGACACTTACAACAAGTGACTTGGCTTAGGTCCTTCTTGGATGGGGTTGATGGGTTGGTGCGATTCTGGCCATTGCTTCCTCCATTTCCATTTCCATTCTTGGTGCCATTGTGATTGTGCGAGCTACCTCCTCCATGGGTATGCTGAAAATGTCCTCCCGGTCTAGGGGTAAAACGTGGCTTCTGCTGAGCTCCTGAGTTGTACTTCCCTTGTCCATACTTCCTCTTGCAATTCTCAATTTGCTGCTGCTTCCCTTCAATCATAAGAGCACGATCTACCAACTCCTGGTAGTTGTTGAAGGTTGCTACCATCAACTGCATGCTCAACTCATCATTCAGTCCTTCCAGAAACTTCTCCTGCTTAGCTGCATCCATAGTGACGTCATCTGGTGCATAACGTGCTAACTTACTAAAGTCCTCCACATACTGGCCAACTGTCTGTCCTCCTTGGCGCAAGTTGTGAAACTCACGCTTCATCATGGCCATAGCTCCTGCTGAAACATGGGCAGTACGAAAAGCCTGCTGAAACTGGTCCCATGTGACAGTGTCGACTGGGAAAATGGCTGTGAAATTCTCCCACCATGATGCTGCGGGTCCTTCTAGCTGATGTGCGGCAAACTTCACCTTCTCCGCATCTGTGCATACTGCTGTGGTCAACTCCCTAGCTATCTTGCCGAGCCAATCATCTGCTACTATCGGGTTGGTGCTACTGGAAAACACCGGCGGATTCAGCCTAAGAAAACGGGCTAAGTGGTCAACAGGTGGTGGTGGTGGTGGGTTGTTGTTGTTGTTCCCCTGATTCTGATTCTGGACTAGCAACTGCATCAATGTGTTCTGCTGCTGGATCAACTGGGTGAGCTCCGATGGAAAGGCAAATCTGGGGTCACGTCTCGGAGGCATCTGAGGGTTTAGAAAAGATGAGATGTAATAATAGAGGGGGTCTAAAGAGAAAACACTACCCATATGCACATGAGGCAAAAGCAAACAATTCACTTCATTAAATCAAACAAGGGCATACAATCGATCTAACTATCGCAAAAGTGCTCGGACTACTATATTTACATGGTGGACTACTACTACTGATGAGGTGGTCTACTAGAAATATTCTTCGGTTGCAGACTCCATGATATCTGCTCCAGCTTCATCAACATAGTCATCATCGCTACTATCTGGTTCCGAGTCGGTGCCGTCGATGATGATGTAGTCTTCCAGGCTAATCTCCTTGGGTTCTTCGTCTTCATCTACTGGCGTAGGGTCTCCCATAAATATTCCAATCTTCTTGATCAGGTCGCCATTCTTCTCCACCAATACTTCAATTTCCTCTTCATAATCTTCACGTGTAGCCTTGAGTTCTTCCTCCAGTTCCTTGATTCTAGTCTTAGCCTTCTTCAGATCTATCATGTCGGCGCACATCTGGTTCTCCTGTCGTCGAATGTGATGGTTTAACTCCTGGATAAAAGCTGTGATTGATCTATCCTGCCTGGTGCTGATCATCTCCCAGTGTTCATCTCGGCGCCCACAAATCTAGTAGATAGTATCCTTGAGATCCTTGCGGTAGACTTCTCCAATGCGTCCCATGGCGATGTGAGCTGCCATGCTCTTTCCTAGACTCCAAGTTGGGGCATCAAAAGAAAACTCTATGGGCTCAGTGACTAGCATGAACGTCCTTCTTGGAACTTGAACTTGAATCATCCAGCGCTCTTCTTCAGGTAAAGTGGCGTTGTAGGTTCCCGTGAAGCTTGGTACTCCTATGTTCAGGTATCTAGTGACTTCCTTCAAGTGTCGTCCAAAGGGTGTATCTTCATCTGGTTGTGTGAACTTGTTCCTTGCATCCGCCATCCTAAAGAGTAGAAAATATGAGAGGTCATAAGAGAAGAGAGTGAATAGTGATCTAGGTCTTTTAGCTTAGTGGTCGTGTTCTACAGTCAGCGTGTGCTCTGATACCATCTCTGTAGCGACCAGACCTCAAATGGTCTGATCTCTGTGCTCCGGTGTCATCCCTGGATTAGTAATGCTGACACCACACAGTACTCGGAGGATTTATAGCAGAGTAGAAATCACACACTTATTACATCGAGTGTCTCCATAGAGAACTTATTACAAATAAATATGGCTTAAGGCCATCTAATAACGATAACAGCGGAAGGCTTGGAAGATAAGTGAGTCCATCAAGTCCAACGGCATCACTGAGTATAGAACCACGACCTAAAAACTCCTTAATCGTCGTCTGAAAAGTCTGCAACATTAATGTTGCAGCCCGAAACGGGTCAGCACATGGAATATGCTGGCAATGTAACACATACAGAGTAATGGAATGAAATAGCTATACTATATGCATGTTTGGCTGGTGGAAAGCTCTATGGTTACAGTTTTGCGTAAAGCCAATTTTTCCCTACTTCAAAGGAATAAATTTATTTAACTATCATGGTAGTTGTTAAACATTGAGAATGGTTGACAGCATTCTCAATCCCAATTAAGCATCATCGTTAAACATAACCCAGCAAAATTAATTTTTAGTAACATGTTGAGATTCACATGATAATCCAAGTACTAGATACTCAAGATGTCCATAACCGGGGACACGGCTAACCATGATTAGTTTATTACACTCTGCAGAGGTTTGCGCACTTTTCCCCACAAGACTCGATCGCCTCCATTTGGTGTCTTGCACTACATGGTGTTTGAGAAGACGGATGACCGAGACATAGTCTTTCAGAAGCGCTAGCACCTTACGATCGGGTAGACTGTACCACCTACATCCCCTACATCTGCTAGTCTACCACTGTAAGAGTTCGCACGACTTAGTCAACTATGCTAGAGCCCATAATTGCTTGTGGCTGCACACGAAAGTTTCTAGTCTGAATAGTCTCATGATCCCTTTGAGCCTGGGTGGCGGTCCAAAAGAAAACAGGCAAGTCCTGGAATACCCAGGTGCCTCAATCCACCCAGATGTGTGTTTAAGTTGCCACCTTAGATAAACCATTAATTAGTAAACTCATATCTGTCATGGATATCACTCACCCAATCCACGTCTACTAGCATAGCATGGCATAATACGCAAACGTAGAAGTAACTCCCAAAGGTTTGATAATAAACAGGTAATAGTACTACCTCATCTACTTCCCATCCCACAATTTAATTAGATCCTAATCATGCAATGTGTAAGGATTGATCTAATGCAATAAAACTGGGTAGTAGAAAAGGTATGATCAAAGTGTTACTTGCCTTGCTGATGATCCGTGAAACCTAACGATTCGAAGTAACACGCGGCGCACTCCGGGTGTTCTATCGCAGACAAACAAACAAGCATACAATAAGCACTCATCTAATGCATAGGTAAAACTCAAATAAGAGATCTAACCAGAAGGTTCAACTTAAGAACTCCGGTTGGCAAAAAAATCAAATCAAAGGAAGCAACGAAAGTCAAACGGCGAAAGAAAACAACTTCATTCTAGTAATCTGGATCTAGGGCAAATTTTACAGTAGAAAAATCTTGTTTAAGTTGGTTAAACGGATAGAGGGTTTCGAGACAAAACTCTAGGCGCTTGAATCGCCTGATTCCGATAAACGAGCGAAAAGTTATACTAAAACGAAAATCGGATCAGGAATCGCGATCAGAAAAATGGCGGATTTGATCCGAGAAAAAGAAAAAAAGACGAACGCTCGCTAGAATGAACGAATGGACGAACGCTCACTATTTAAATAAACTGGAAAAACCGATCTATTTAAAAAAACCGAAACTAAAAAAACCGACAGAAAAACCGATCTAATTTTTTTTTTAAAAACCGATGGCATGGAAGTCAAGGCGGCGGCGAACCTCGGCGGCGGCGGCGGCGTCGTCCGGCGTTGGCGACGCGGGGCGGCGGCAGCGCAGGCGGGCGGCGGCGGCGCGGGGCGGGAGCAGCGGCGTGGGCGGCGGCTAGGGTTTCTCCCGGGGGAGCTGGGCCGGCTTTTCAAGCCTGTCGAGCCAGAGTCCTGGACGGACACAGCCTGGTTAGGTCGGTTCATTTTTTTTAATTATTCTGCTCGGAAGAAAAATAAAAAGAAATACTAAACGGACTCTAAAAATTCGGAAATAAATTTTCACGGGCTTCTAAAATCAAGCCGCACAAGGTGAACATTTATTTGGGACCTAAATGCAAATTTGAAAAATGCACATTTTTCCTAAATTCAAATAAAAACACCAAAAAACTCCGAAATAAGATCTTATTTGATTTTATTATTAAATCCTCAATATTTCTTTATTTTGGTAAAGTCATTTTATTCCCTCTCTCATATTTTTGTAATAGAAATAATTGATGATAAAATAAATAAAATCAAATGATCCTATTCTCAAAATTTGAGAAAACTCAAATATGAAAATAACGAAATCCCCAACTCTCTCCGTGGGTCATTGAGTTGCGTAGAATTTCTAGGACCAACCAAAATGCAAAATAAAATATAATATGCAATGATGATCTAATGTATAATATTCCAAATTGAAAATTTGGGATGTTACACGCACTTTCGGTACTAGGATCGGTCGGATCGTGAAGACGTACGACTACGTCAACCGCGTTGTCATAATGCTTCCACTTACGGTCTATGAGGGTACGTGGACAACACTCTTCCCCTCTCGTTGCTATGCATCACCACGATAGATCTTGCGTGTGCGTAGGATTTTGTTTTTGAAATTACTGCGTTCCCCAACAGTTGAGCTCTAACTGAACCCGAGCGAGGCGTTGGGCTCTCACTGAACCAAAGCGATTGCATTGCAGGCTACGCGTTACTGAACCCGAGCGATCGATCGATCCCTTGCTGTTAACTGAACCCGAGTGATTCCTTCGCTACTGCTGTTAACTGAAGCCGATCGATGCTGCCTCTGGATGAACAGTGAGCATTGTTGGGGGGTTTGGATGAACAGTTCCCGGTGGGGGGTTGGATGAACATGACCCCGTGGTAGTAGAGGCCGTTGCCGCTGGATGAACAGTACCCCGATCGATCGAGCCGGTGGATGAACATGACCCCATGGAGGGCTGGATGAACGGGGCCCCGTGGAGGGCTGGATGAACAGGACCCCGTGGAGGGCTGGTTGAACAGTAGCCGATGGAGGGCTGGATGAATAGTAGCCCGTGGAGGGGTGGTTGAACAGGACCCCGTGGAGAGGGATGGTTGAACAGTAGCCGGTGGAGGAGCGCGCGGTGGAGGCTGGATGAACAGGAGCCCGTGTATGAACAGTCGCAGGTGGAGGCTGGAGGAGGTCGACGGTGGATGAACAATAGCCTGTGGAGGCAGTCGACGATGGAGATGAACTGTATCCTGTGGAGTCCCGTTTTGCGGTATGCCACACCCCTCCCGATGAAAAGGACCCCTGTTTCGACCGTAGCGCTCCAACACAAGTTCGTTTCCTCTGTTTTGTAGTACGCCACACCCCTCACGATCAACAGGATCTCGTTTCCACCGTAGGAGGTTTGTTTCCTCTGTTTTGCAGTACGCCAGACCCCTCCAGATGAACAGGATCCCGTTTCGACCGTGGCCGGTCAAACACAAGGTTGTTTCCTCCGTTCTGCGGTATGCCAGGCGTCATTTCCATCGGCTGTTCCGTCCAAGCTGGTTGGCTCCCGATGAACACGACGACGCATTATGTTCCGACCTAGCTGGTTGCCTCCCCATGATCACGACAACGGCGCATCTTCTCCGTTCCGACCTAGCCCTCTACACGAGCCCTGGCCGTACATATGCGTGAGTAGGCGTTCGAGACCCCGCTCGTATGTACGTACGTGGCCGTATTTTTTGGCGTGTGGCTGTATGTACTTGTACACGGTTTAGACAGGATAGCCTGAACTGCTACGTGGAGGGCTCTACTATGACATGTGCCGCTACTTACTCGGCCACGATTCATAGTTGCAGAGAGACCGATCGACCAGTATGAATGTACACGTTCCGACAAGATAGACAATGGTATGTACGCTTCGACCGGGTGGGTCCCAGCTGTCAGGGAGGATAAGGACGCACTTCCTTACGTGCGAAGATATAGCTGCTGGGTCCCAGCTGTCAGGGGGGTATTTTTTTGCCCGTAATAAGGACGCACTTCCTTGCGTGCGAAGATGTAGCTGGTGGGTCCTAGCAGTCACGGGGAGAAAACATTATTTTTCAGGGTAAAAAGGATGCAGTTGGATGCATGCGTCCACATGCATGGTGCGTCCCCACTGTCAGCCTCTCACGTACAGTCATCTTCCGATGGCTCTCGGTTGTTGACCACGTTGACCACACGTGCTGAGCGCACCAAGGCCGATGGACAACGGCGGGGCCCCAGACTGGAACGACCCGGAGATGGGGAAGACGCGACAGTGGAGTTGCAGATGGAGAGGAGTGGGAAACTTGACTGGTTCGGGTGCGCGGCAGCACTGCCGCCCACGAGAGACAGGAGCAAGAACAGAGGTTGAAGAAGGAGCACGGATGTTGGATTAACATCCAACGGTCCATCTGCTAGAATCATTTGTTGATTAAGTTGACAAAGCCCTGCGTACACGTCTGTTCAGTAGGCCCACAAGTCAGCCACCAAATCTGTCGGGTCCCAGCTGTCATCGAGAGGAATGGTTTTTTTCGCATAACAAGGAGGCACTTCCTTCTATGTGAAGATACAACCGGTGGGTCCCATCTATGAGGGGGAGGAAACAACTTAATAAGGAGGAACTTTCGTTGCGTGCGACCATGGACCTCGTGGGTCCCAGCCATCAGGCTCACCACGTACAGTCCTCTTCCGATGACTCTCATTTGTTGACCACGCCGCGCCGAGCGTAGTGAGGCGGTGGACGATGGCGAGGCCCCAGACTGGAACGACCCAGAGATGGGGAAGATGCGGCAGTGGAGTCGCAGAAGGAGAGGAGTGGGAAACTTGACTGGTTCAGGTGCAGGGTGGGCCTATACTCGGCAGAGAATCACAGGAGGTGTGGAGTGGAGGGATGGCCTGGCCGTCGGCAGGGTAGCGTTTCGCTGAGGCGCGCAAAACAATACGCTGGATGTCGGAAGCTGGAGCAGGCGGTCCTGGCAGCGCTGGGGGAAGAAGATGAGAGATTGAACAAGAATGTCGGCCGTTGGATGTAAATCCAACGCCTTGCTTAGGCTTCGACCTACTGGCCCACATGTCAACCAGTCCATTTGTTTTTTAGTCCATTTGGTGGGCTGGGTGAAACAATGATGTAGCATCTATGTAGCCCATTTACATATATGGTAGAATTTAAAGCCCATTTGCATTTTTCTTGAAATCCGCACACTTGCTGGGCTGGGTGAAAATATCATGTTGGGCTGGATGGAGAAATGTTATAAAAACATAAACACGTGATTGCACGTCTATTATTGCATTGGTTAGTAAAATCTTTGCAAGTTTATGTATGCAATCACTAGGATTTAACTTGCCAAGTTATACATAAACAATTATTATTATTATTATTATTTTGTAAGAACTTTCAGTTTATGAAATAAAATATAATTTTAATTTGATGAGTTAATAGGACATGGGGTATTATTATTTTTAGGCTAGACGTGGGACAGTTGAGTTGGTTCTAGGGAAAAGTACTGGGAGAAAACTCAGCTTACATCGAAAAAGAAAGTGGGAGAAAATTCAGATATAGGATTAATGAAAACGAAAAATAAAGGAAGTGGGAAGGTCTGTAAAATGGTTAGATGAACGACAGGTTTAACGAAACCTTATGTTGTTTCTATTATATATATATAATAAAATAAGATATAAATATAGATTCAGTTTTGCATTCTTATAGAAAAATAGAACTGAGCGGTGCGTTGTCTTGAAAAAACAAACATAACTTGGGCTACTGATGTTATATACAAGCTAGGTTGGGAGGCCCAGAGGCCGCTTGATACCTGCTGGATCCAAAAAATGTTGAAACATGTCATGGGCTGCCCATGTTAAACAACAAAACCTAGGCCATGGACCTGGTGGGCTCGGGACTGTCAGCCTCTCGACGAACAGTTGTCTCCCGATTCCTCTTGTTTTGTTGACCATGTTGGGAACGATAGACGGCGGCACCGCGACAAGAGCACCAAGGCGGAGGACGACATCGAGACCTCGGACCGAATGAACCGGAGTGGAGGAAGACACAGGCGGAGGGGAGTACGAGGGTTGACTTGTTAGGGTGCAGGGCGGGCCGGTGGAGCTGCCGCCGCCGGACAATGTGTGGGAGTAGAGGGATGGCCTGGCCAACGCCATAGGCAATGATGGCCAGCCGCTGTATAGGAAGAGGACGAAAGATTGAACAAAATAAAGAAATATAAATGGATAGGTGGTTGGTCCCATATGTCTGTGTACTAGACCTGCTGGGTCCACCTGAGAAGGGGACTATGTTGGGAGGAAGGAGATTCAAAGCATGGCAGCCGAGTGAACTAGTTTTTTGTTGAAACGGACGAGTGAACTAGTTACATACATAAGCAAATAGCCACTAAAAAGCAAACAGGTTAATGGATTCTTAAAAGAAATATTTCGGACAAAACAGATAATTACGACACATAGGCTAATGCATGAAACACTCAGATGATTAAGGTGCTTATAAATAGATAAAGTACAACATCTAGACCTTCCCGGCACGCTTGATCATGACGTTGCCACTGTCCGTGTACTCGTCAGTTACGGGAAGCAGACACGCCCTCATGTCCAAGATCCGTCTGTACATGTCGTAGCATGCGTTATGTGTATGCGTCCTTGGCCGCGTAGGTTATGTAGGCTAGATTCAGAGGTACCTCCCAGGTGTTCAGGTCCTTTGGTATCATTGTCTTCTTTCATGTTGGCGTATCAGGGGTCGATGATAGTCTCGGCGAGGTCAACCACGGAGTCCCTCTCCTGCCCGTTGCCGATGATCTTGTATTGCTTCGACAAGCTTGTTGCATCAGATGGCCGAATCGTCACGTTCTTCCTTCTCTCCACTGTAGCGAATGTGCAGTCGGCGTTGCTGATGAAATGGGCGAATGCTCCAGAACGTCTGATGGCCCTACATCAGTGGTAGATGAGAACCTCGTCCCGCACACATACATGGGTGACAGCGATCTGCTGGTCCCTGTTAGGAGATGAATGTATGGGCACAAGGTGTAGTCCTGCGACCTTGTGCTTTCTCATCCTGTAGGTACTGCTTGAACTCGGCGAGGCAGAGCTTCACCGAGTCCGGATCATTGGTGTCCATCACATTCAACTTGGTGCAGCCATAGGACTGAATGGTGAACTCAAAGGGGAACTCCTTGCTGAAGTCCATATCAAGCAGGCTCACCCCTCGGATCGCCATTGGAGTCTCTTCAAGTGAACACGTGGGTAGGCGGCGGCAGTTCGTTTTTCAGCTCTTGGGGAACTGGATTCAACAGTAAACTGAGTGTGTACAGGTGACAACAGTTACTACCCCTCCCTCGCCCGCTGCATGCCCGGGAGAAGATGCACCCTCGACGCATTCAAATGCCTCCATTAAGAAACCTACTCCGGCCACACGTCGGTTCACGAGCAGGTCTGTATTGGTACTGTAATAACAAGAGTTTGTGGTCTCTTTACTTAAATTTAATTAGCTTTAATAGAAATTTATAATTAAAACAAGCAATGCATTGGATCGTTCTATCAGTGCCACAGGATCAACATGCACAACAATTAGAATTATTATTCTCAAGACGCACACGATCAACACATTTGTCGCACTTTCACACAGATAATACTACCAAGTTTGAACTGTTTGTTATGGTTGTTTTCCTCTGAATCATCATGCCGTGTTTCCCAGCTTGCAAGATTCAGAACCAACAAATAAGATCCAAATAATAAGTACAACAAAGCTGCCTACACATCTCATTGATTCCCAGCTTGCAAGATTCAGAACCAACAAATAAGATTCAAATAATAAGTACAACAAAGATGCCTACATATCTCATTGATTCCCATCTTGCAAGATTCAGAACCAACCCATTAGAGCCTTTTGATAAAGTGAATATTGGGATTAAATCCATCTTGGCTAGCCGTGTCATACAACCGAAGAACTTGGCGAATGCTCTTGACCGTCACAACATCTGTAGTTGAGTATTCCTGTTTGCACAACACAAATAAGAAGAGCATGATTACTATAATAATGGCACTCCTTGAACTCAACCTCTAGCTCCACTCGGATGAGGCCTGCCTGGAGTTCCATGATTCAATTCATGCGCCTTTTTTCTGCAGTTCACCTGAAATGAAGCAAATATTGGATCATTCAGCTAGCAAGAAGTACTCGCTCTCGTGGGCTGGCAGGTTCTTCTTTAGTAGTTGCACTAAAATTAAGGAACATTAGGGTTGGCTGTCCGGCTCATGTAAGGTGCAACTATAATTTGCTTATCCTTTTGTGCAGTTCCACTAAAATGAAGTGTCATTATGGTGACAGTGATGGCCCATCTTGCAAAGGCTAATAAAATGTTGCACGAGATTACCAGCAGAAATTAATGAAGATTTTGGAAACTCCAATCACCATTTTGTGCAGTTCCACCAAAATTGAGAGATGTTGCCCACATGAAATTTTAGTTGAACTGCACAAGACACTCATTCCAAAAAAAAGTGTTTTGTGCAGTTCACCAAAAGGTCACAATAGAAACAAGGTGAAATGGATATCCCTATCTGCACAAAAAGATAGAAAGTAAAGAGTTGTTGGTCAATAAGAATATACGAAACATACACGAAATGAAAAGAAGCATCTTAATTATGTTCATGGCAATCACGCAAGGACAGTAGAAATTTTAAAACGTCAGGAATGCTTCATTTTACCAGAAGCATTACGATCAACAATGACACTCGTAAAATATGGGATTACTTTAATGGTGACATTGCTTTTTTACCAGATACAGTAAATCAACAACAGCTAAAGAGTTGGTTTACGGGCATGGGACCGTGGGGACACCAGGACACTCAGCAGCGTAAAGGAGCAACTTACTTATCATACTGGGGAAAACAGCAGGAGTACCATTTGTAACATAGTTTAATTGCATCATATCACTGGAGGCATTAGATTAACAATAACACTTGTTAGACATGTCCTTAAGGTAACAGTGTGATCGCTTCATTTTACATGCGCCCTTACATTAACAACAACAAAAGGTTGGTATAAGGACATGCGACAGTGGACGCATCAGCACAATGTACCTACTAGGAGGCATAAAGTGGTGATGTCGAGTTTGTTCATGCTCTGTGAGGGCAGTAAATCTAATCCTGGAGACCTTTTACTATGTGAGGGCAGCAAATCTAATCCTGGAGGCCTTTTACTATGTGAGGGCAGCAAATCTAATCATGGAGACCTTTTACTATGTGAGGGCAGCAATTCTAATCCTGGAGACCTTTTACTATGTGAGGGCAACAAATCTAATCCTGTACATACTCTGTTTACTTGTCCACCAGCCGCCACTTTCTATCCTTTTTTCAACCAATAGTAGATTTGTTCCTTATCTAGTTTGTACTATGTTTTCCCATTATTTCCCTTTTCAACCAAGAGACCGGTTGGGTATCCAGTCTCTACTACTTTCACCATATTATTTACTCTTTGAATCAAGTCCTAGATTCATGCTACAACTTTCCCCCCTTTCTTCGTTGTTTGAACCAAGTCCTAGATTCGAATGCATGGAGTAGCTTTACCTCTAATAATACTAAAAATTTAGGTGGCTTTGGAAGAGCTGATGGGAGTAGAAAAAGATGCACATGCAGACACATGGGGAGCTGGGGCAGTAGAGCAAGGCCGCTTTCGAATAACTTATACCTGAGGGTCGTCCGGATGTCGGCGATGGCAGGTCGGATATGCGCACAATACGACGGGGAGGAAGAAGGGTTGGAGGACCTCCAGAGCCGACGCTGTGTCAGAGAGAACGACACGGGTAGAGGATCGGGCCCCTGTGGCAGCTGTGGGTTTCCTCCCTCGCCGACGATGACCGCGTGAACGATGCTGAAGGTAATATGCCCTAGAGGCAATAATAAAGTTATTAATTATTTTCTTATTTCATGATAAATGTTTATTATTCATGCTAGAATTGTATTAACCGGAAACATAATACATGTGTGAATACATAGACAAACATAGTGTCACCAGTGTGCCTCTACTTGACTAGCTCATTGATCAAAGACAGTTAAGTTTCCTAACCATAGTGTTGAGTTGGCATTTGATCAATGGGATCACATCATTAGGAGAATGTTGTGATTAACTTGACCCAGTCCGTTAGCTTAGCACTTGATCGTTTTTGTTTACTGCTATTTCTTTCTTCATGACTTATACATGTTCTTATGACTATGAGATTATGCAACTCCCGAATACCATAGGAACACTTTGTGTGCTACCAAATGTCACAACATAATTGGGTGATTATAAAGGTGCTCTACAAGTGTCTCCGATGGTACTTGTTGAGTTGGCATAGATCAAGATTAGGATTTGTCACTCCGATTGTCGGAGAGGTATCTTTGGGCCCTCTCGGTAATACATATCACTATAAGCCTTGCAAGCAGTACAACTAATGAGTTAGTTGCGGAATAGTGCATTATGGAATGAGTAAAGAGACTTGCCGGTAACGAGATTGAACTAGGTATTGGGATACCGACGATCGGATCTCGAGCAAGTAAAATACCGATGACAAAGAGAACAATGTATAGTGTTATGCGGTTTAACCGATAAAGATCTTCGTAGAATATGTAGGAACCAATATGAGCATCCAGGTTCCGCTATTGGTTATTGACTGGAGACATGTCTCAGTCATGTCTACATAGTTCTCGAACCCGTAGGGTCCGCACGCTTAAAGTTCTGTGACGATCGATTTAGGAGTTTATATGTTTTGATGTACTGAAGGTAGTTCGGAGTCCCGGATATGATCACGGACATGAAGAGGAGTCTCGAAATGGTCGAGACATAAATATTGATATGTTGGAAGCCTACATTTGGACATCGGAAGAGTTCCGGGTAAAATCGGGATTTTACTAGAGTACCGGAGGGGTTACCGGAACCCCGCAGGGGCTAATGGGCCTTGTTGGGCCATAAGGGAAAGAAAGAGGGGCCGGCCTAGGGCAGGCAGTGCGCCCCCTCCCTCTGGTCCGAATTGGACTAGGAGAGGGGGGCGGAGCTCCCCTTTCCTTCTCTTTCTTCGCCTTCCTTTCCCCCTCCTAGTAGGAGTAGGAAAGGGAGGAATCCTACTCCTACTAGGAGGAGGATTCCTCCTCCTGGCGCACCAACAAGGGCCGGCCGGCCTCCCCCTTTCTCCTTTATATACAGGGGCAGGGGGCACCTCTAGACATACAAGTTGATCACAAAGATCTCTCCCATCCGTGTGCGGTGTCCCCCTCCACCATAATCCACCTCGGCCATACTGTAGAAGTGTTTATGCGAAGCCCTGCTGTGGTAGCTTCATCAACATCATCACCACGCCGTCGTGCTGAGGAAACTCTTCCCCGAGCTCTACTGGATCGTGAGTTCGCGGGACGTCACCGAGCTGAACGTGTGCTGAACGTGGAGGTGCCATACGTTCAGTACTGAGGATCGGTCGATCATGAAGACGTACGACTACATCAACCGCGTTGTCATAACGCTTCCGCTTAACGGTCTACGAGGGTACGTGGACGACACTCTCCCCTCTCGTTGATATGCATCACCATGATCCTGCGTGTGCGTAGGATTTTTTTTGAAATTACTACATTCCCAACAGATGCACCTAGTCCTCTACACACACCAGCCGAAGGGATCCGGCCGGATCTGTGACCAGCGGTGAGCAGAGAAAAAAATGTCGCTACCGCTGTCTTGTTTAGATCTGGAGAGGATGAGAGAATGAAGAGAGCAACCCTAGTAAAGCAAGCACCCAGGCCCCTGCGTACATATATAGTGGAGTGATTATCTTTTTCTCTCCACAACAAGCGTTTCAATTTGTGTACGTGGCATTAAAGAAAGGGAACTCTCTATTTAAGGTGACTAACTGTACGACTCCTACTTACTACTACTACTAGTAGTAGTATTCACTTGTGCTCCCCAGCCCTCCATTCATTGAACAACCCCATGGGTGAATAAACATACAGTACTAGTATTTATATAAAACGAACAAGCTTGAACTATTTTCGGGTAGTTAAAAGTTGAGGGCGGGGCTTTTCCCGGGCAGTACGCGCGGCAGTTTCCGCATAGGTGGTTTGACAGAGAGGCGAGGAGGGTGAGGGAGTAGCGGATTCAACTTACTTACTGCTGGAAAGGTTGGGCTATGCAATTTTGACGGTGCGTTACTCCTGGAAAGACTTGTGATATGACTACTCACTATAGTCAGGAATTACTGGCGGTACGACCAGGGTGATGCCCCCCTTCCATTCCGCACTCTAATCTGATGCATGACACGTCGACCCAGATGTTGGCTCTCCCACATGTCGGCGAAGAACGTAGTAGTAAGAAGGAGCAAAGAATCATGCGGTATATACTAGTAGTACTACTACTCACGTCGGAGGAGTGCGAACCACGGCAGCCCAGTGAACCAGTAGTAGAAAACAATGTGCTGATATGGCCATAAAAAACAATGTGCTACGGTCCAGACTGTAGCATGTACAATACTACTCCTCTTTGTTTGGATCCCTGAGTTAGAGCTAGTTTGGGTTGAAATTGCCTCAAATTATCCAAACCAGAGGGGTTAGTTTGAGCTAGTTTGCTCTAACACAGCTAAAAAAACTAGTCGGTGGAGAGGTTCTAATTGGGTTAGTTCTCGTCGAGCCCACTAAAAGAGAACTAAAAAAATCTCCCCTGCCCGCACCAGATCGCTCCCTCCCCCCCCTCGCACGACTCCTCTCTGTTCCCCATCGGGCGGCCTGCCCAAGCGCCGCTCCCCCGCTCGCACTATCTCTCCTCCAGCCTCCGCTGCCCTCCTCCGGCCGCCCTCTCCCTTTGGCCTCCGAAGCTCGCCCCGCCCCCCATTACCAGTCGTTTTTCTCCCTCTATCGTGCGCGGCGGCGACGCATCTACCAGGAAGGTCACGAGAGGGGTGAGTTTGTTCGTTCCATCTCTGTCTCACAGCCATATCATTGATCTTGCTTGCTCTAGCGCTAATTATGATTTGGAAAAGTAGATCCTGATTAAACTTGGTATAGATGTGTGGTGTGCTACCTCTTGAGCACTGCATTGGTTTTCCCTTGAAGAGGAAAGGGGGTGCAGTAAAGCAGCGTAAGTATTTCCCTTAGTTTTTGAGAACCAAGGTATCAATCCAGTAGGAGACCACGCGCGAGTCACCTCGTACCTACACACACAAATAAGAATCTCGCACCAACGCGATAAAGGGGTTGTCAATCCCTTCACGGCCACTTGCAAGAGTGAGATCTGATAGGGATGATAATAATAAGATAACTATTTTTGGTATTTTTATGATATAGATTGAAAGTAAAAGATAGCAAAATAAAGTAGATTGGAAACTTGTATGATGGAGAATAGACCCGGGGGCCATAGGTTTCACTAGTGGCTTCTCTCAAGATAGCATAAGTATTACGGTGGGTGAACAAATTACTGCCGAGCAATTGATATAAAAGCGAATAATTATGGGAATATCTAGGTATGATCATGTATATAGGCATCACGTCCGTGACAAGTAGACCGAAATGATTCTGCATCTACTACTATTACTCCACACATCGACCGCTATCCAGCATGCATCTAGAGTATTAAGTTCATAAGAACAGAGTAACGCCTTAAGCAAGATGACATGATGTAGAGGCATAAACTCATGCAATATGATGTAAACCCATCTTTTTATCCTCGATGGCAACAATACAATACGTGTCGTTTCCCTTTCTGTCACTAGGATCGAGCACCGCAAGATTGAACCCAAAGCTAAGCACTTCTCCCATTGCAAGAAAGATCAATCTAGTAGGCCAAACCAAACTAATAATTCGAAGAGACTTGCAAAGATAAACCAATCATACATAAAAGAATTCAGAGAAGATTCAAATATTGTTCATAGATAAACTAGATCATAAATGCACAATTCATCGGATCTCGACAAACACACCGCAAAAGAAGATTACATCTAATATATCTCCAAGAGAATCCAGGAGAACTTTGTATTGAGATCCAAAGAGAGAGAAGAAGCCATCTAGCTACT